>NC_091473.1:209456635-209649660 GCF_036971445.1 Narcine bancroftii
TTCAGTGCATAGTATAAGAATTGACTGCAACCAGAGAACTCAGAGGAGTGGAGAAACGACACTTGTCTGTGAATTAAAGAACTTTTCTAAACTTACATACACATTACATGCACGTGCGCTTGGAAATAGAAGGGGGGTAAGTTAGTGTGATGAGTAAAATTTGATTCTATTTTCATATTTAAAGATAATTAGAGGCAACTTTTGTTTCAATAACAATTTGTGTTGGTGAATATCTATTTCTGATGGGGTTTGGGGTCCTCTGGGCTCGAAGCACACTGCTGTATTGAACCACATTTGTTCAAAGTATCCAGTTGGAGGCCATGCTACCTGGTTCAGGAAATGTCCACTCAAGACCGAAGGAAAATACATAAGTACGTGAAATGAAGTGTGACAAGATCGCACAGCTTCCTTTCCATCAATTCCACCTGCAATTACTGCTCCCTCGGTGAAGCACACAATATATTAAAAGGCTCGTCCAACGCTGTTGACACTTGGATCACCCTGCATCTGTGCAGAAATTAAACCACACGGTTGCCAGATCACCACCTGATTAAATAACTAATTATTTTCCACCGTTGTAAGAATGTTCAACGAATCAGAATCTGAATTAAATAATTTGACTTCGATCTGCTCCAACTGAAATTTACCTGCAAATACAAACTGCACTGCTCTTGTTTTCTTCCAACTTTCCATTGGATAACAGGTTGGCGTGTTCCTGATTCAGGGAGAAGCAGAAAAGAAACTTTCTGGTTTTAATTGCTGGTGGAATCCGATATCGAGAACGCCGACGTTATTTTCCTCCCTTGAAACATTTCAGTACTATTTTTACAGGATATTTCATCACGTTGATCAGCTCCTTCCTGAATTTAGACTGAGTCACTGCATAAATGCAAGTGTTTGTGACACAACTCAGAATCAAGAGCATGTAACTGGTTTGGTCCGCGATAAAACTCGGGTCATTCACATTCCTAATGATAAACCGCTGTGAAACTTGCATCCACAGGAAATATATTAAATAGGTCATCCAAAGCAATATGAAGTTTCCTGATACTGCAAAGAGTAAGTCAATGGTCTTCCTTCGACTCTTCACCTCGGAATCATCCTGATCCGTATAATTCTTGCTGCCTTTCAGGACCTTGCGGATTCTCGTGGCTGCAGCAATATGCACGACCATCAGAACATTAAGCAGTGATATCAGGAACATTGGGAGTATAGGAGTTAACACTCGATGAATCCACGTGAATGATATCCATCCAGGATGGGCCCAAGCCTGATTTCCAAATGCACAGAACCAATCTGTGTTACCCACTGTCAATATGGGTTCAAATAAAAAGAGCCAAGGGATGTTTTTACAGAAGAACAGCGGGAACACTATTGCTATCACATTGCGGGCTGTTTTATAGGAGCAAAACCTCGTCCTCAGCTTATGGCAACAAATCATCACATATCGGTCAAATGTGAATGCGAGAGTCAACCAAACGGAAATATCAGTGGTGGCGTGAATAAGTGTAGCCTGGAAAGCGCACACCTGGGTTATGAAGAGGAACGTTGTAGGAAAATATAACTCGTTCATATGATACAGTATCACATAAAAGACAACGACCAATAGATCCGCCGTTGCCATGGCGATGAGGTAGGTAGAGACACACCTGGAGAGACCGCAATTCCCCCGCGAGAGGATCATGATGGACATCACGTTTGCTGTGACATGAGAACAATGCATGGTCAATATATATATATATTAACTTGTCCGTGAACTACTCTTTGCAGATGATGCCGCTTTAGTTGCCCATTCAGAGCCAGCTCTTCAGCGCTTGACGTCCTATTTTGTGGAAACTGCCAAAATGTTTGGCCTGGAAGTCAGCCTGAAGAAAATTGAGGTCCTCCATCAGCCAGCTCCCCACCATGACTACCAGGCCCCCAACATCTCCATCGGGCACACAAAACTCAAAACGGTCAACCAGTTTACCTATCTCGGCTGCACCATTTCATCAGATGCAAGGATCGACAATGAGATAGACAACAGACTCGCCAAGGCAAATAGCGCCTTTGGAAGACTACACAAAAGAGTCTGGAAAAACAACCAACTGAAAAACCTCATACAGAGCCGTTGTCATACCCACACTCCTGTTCGGCTCCGAATCATTGGTCCTCTACCTGCATCATATATATATATATATATATATATATATATATATATATAAATTAAGGCGTTTACTACACGTTTACAAGAACATAATAGTGGTAAAATTAACAATTAACCCGACATTTTCCACAGCATTCATATCCGATGTCTAATATGGCAGAATTGCACCAAATTTTCGAAATTCCTCTACCAACCATCTACCCTCTACACTTGACAATTTTCGAACCCTGATTTACATTACTCAATCCGCAACCTTTGCCAATCATATTAATGATATTAATTCTTCATTATTTATTAACTTACTGGTTCTGCCCGGTGAGCTCGTCCACACGTCAACAGCGCTTTGTACAAGGTGGAGAAATTGGATTGAATATGACAGAAAAAATTTAATAGAGACAAGTTTAATTTGTTGCATTTAGGATGGACAAACCAAGGCAAGGTGCACACGGTAAAACGCAGGGCCGTGAAGAGTGTTGTTGAACAGAGGAATCTATGAATACAAACACATAATTCCATGAAATTGATGTAACGGTTAGTTGGGGACACAAAGAGATCTTTTAGAACATTAACCTTCATAAAATTAAACAATGACTGCCTACGTTTGCAAATATTTACTAGTTGACGCCAAACCTGGCATACTGTTTTCAGTTTCGGTTACCTAACAAAAGGAAAGATATCAATACGTTTGAAAGTGTGCAGAGACTTACGAAGTGTTTGCAGTAATTCGGGAATTGACATGGAGGGAAAGTTTAACAGCTCAGATCTATATTACCTGGAGCGTAGAAGAATGAGGAGAGTTTTCGAGATTAATTGCAAACGATCTTTTTTTTCCCACCGAGTAGAGATGTACAAAGCAGAGAACTTGCTGTATTGGTGAATCGAAGACGTTTGTGGGAATATAAGGAGGAACTTCTTCACACAAGAATTTGAACGAGCTGTCAGCTGAAATAATGAATGCGGCATCAATAGTAACATTTTAGAACCATTTGGACAGGTCCATGGCAGAGAGGGGTATACAGGGATCTGAACTGGTACACTTGCGTGATCTAGGCAGAATAAACATTCTGCAAAAATGAGAAAGATGGAGGGTGCTATTTCCATGTTATAACGTTGCGTGGTGCCCTTTGATCAAATATAAGGATGAAATCAGTTTACACATACTCAATCGGATACTGAGCTTCTAATTAAATACATGACTTCACTATGAGACTGCAAGGAGCAGTGAAATAGGTGTGTGCAATACTCGGTGAGTTAAAAATGCCATGTTCGTATATGAGGGAATACCATGCACTGATTTTAAAAAATATATAATGAATGTAAGGCCACCCCAGGAATGTTTTGCTGAATTGACCACATCGCTGTAAATTATAATTTTATATGTCATATGTTTATATGTTTTATATGTTTATTATATGGCTGGCTATAGTGTTTATCTTGAATTAAGCGAAACAAAAGGAATTCTCTGGTGATCTGGAATAAGATGTTATTATATCGAAAACTGATGATGGGGCAAGTCTCTTTGGCACGACACTGATTAGAGGAAATCAGTTTGTTTGTATGTCAAACTACCAACAATTCTCTCTCTTTCTGAAACCAATTAGAACCTAATTTAGTCTGGTGAAAATACATAAATGTTAAATCCTGCGCACAGTATAAGAATTATCTGATACCAGTGACCTTTGAGAAGTGAGAAATTACTAACTGGACTATGAAAGGAAAGAATTTCCTGAACATATACACATAACATACACGAATTAGAATTAGAAGGGGGTTTAATTAGATTAAGTCTATAGTATAAGTTAAAGTTTGTCCCTGATTTTATGTGTAAGTAAATTAAATTAACTTTTGTTGAAATTTGTTTGTATTAGTGAAATTCTCTTGCTGCTGAGTTTTAGGTCCTCTGGACTCGTAACAGGAAACAATTTAAATTCACCAGCAAGGTAATGAAACACATGAAGTTAATAAAGATACGGGAAGTGGAATATACTGAAATATTTAGCAATTTCACTCTCACATACTTGCTTCGATGAACTGATGCCAAAATAATCATGGGTGGAACCGATATAGATGTGCAGGTGAAATAATGATACAACGTGGTTATATGTGCCAGATAATTACTCGCTTCTCCAGCATGGAAATCGATAACACGGCAGAGATGTCAGAGCATGAATTGTTTTCGAATATTTGATTTTACTCGGAAGAAAGCGTGAAAATTAAAATTAAACATCATGAGTGGATGTAAATTGGAGATGCGGCCAAATTCCTAGAATGTAACAACCACACATAATGGAGAGAAACAGCACAGAGAATATAGAACATGGATGTTGTACATAAAATAACGCATGAATGTATCCGTCAGCACATTCTCTGTCAAAGATTGACCTGCTACATGTGATTTAAATATCCTTTCTTGACGTTGACACTGCCATTAGAAGTCCCTGATTATCCACTTTATCCACACATCTCATATAAGATATGAAAATTTATCTAGGCGCACCTTCGCCTCCGATGTTCCATATAAAATTTTCATTAGAATTAAATACATTCTAATCCAAGGAATATTCGGGCGAACACTTTCAACACCTCTCAAAAACCTTTGCTTGAACTGTGTAAGGCAGCGACCAGTACTGTAAACAAGACTATATCTGTGCCTGTTCCTGGTTGTTTAGAATGCGTTTGACAACCTGAGCTTTCTTTATTACTACTTGCATACGGATGGATGTAATTTTAGGGAGTATTGTTCTCTAACATATCTCCATTTGTTAACGCTCTCAAGCAGCTAAACCAAGATCGTTTTTTTTTTACCTTAACAAACCCATAGATCAGGATGGAAAATGGAAACATGAAGCCGTGTTGTCAACCGTATTCGTTTAATATTATGTCAAGGTTAGAGGGATCTGATGAAACTGAAGGGCGATCTCACCGGGTCGAGGAACAGCAACGAAGGGAAATGAAATTATTTCATGAATATTTGAAGGAAAAATGAACGAATGAATGTCTTATTTAAAACCAAAGCTGAGAGTAGAACACAATGAACTTTCTATGTGGCAAGAGGGAATTGTGGAAGAGGGACAATATCAGGGCAGTTTCCAAGAGAGATGCAGCCTTCATACAATCGCACCACGATGCAATTGGTTCTGTGCTGGAGCTCAACCCCTACGGGATCGGCTTCTCGCTGCTGTAAAGCGAAATGTGAGGGGAGAAGAAAGATTTGTCCCGCTGAGAAGCAACACTGATAAGCTGTGTCTTTACTGAGTGCGGTCCAACATTTGGAAAGGTGTGAGAATCTGTATGAACAATATCCTGCCCTTCCTCCTAAAGTAGTGAGAAGATCCTGATGGAAGGCGCAGCTGACGCTCTCGCGAGTGCTGGGAACGTCATGTCCGGGATCGGCACTACGTTCTGGCGATGTGTCCGTGCACAGCAACGAGGAAGGTCTATTTTATAATAGAAATACGAAATACTGCTGATAAGGTGTTACCGAGGGAATCGGAGTGGGATAGATGATCTGTTCATCAAACAAAACTGTAAAAGTAAACATAATCGCGTTTATAGGTCACGTATTTCAGATTAAACATAACATGTGGGAAATTAATTAAATTAATTCAACGATCTGAGTATATTTTAGTGTTCGTAAAGTGTGAATGGTCGGTTCCAAAAAAAAAACAAATATCACCGAGACCTGTTCTTTTAAAAAAACCCGCCCATTGATTAAACCAACGTTCTTTTCTTGAATGTTTTATTTAGAATGAACACACATGAAGCAAAAAGAAACCATAAATCTCATTGGTACAAATGAATGATTGAATACATGTTGATTTGTAGACAGAGAAAAAATGAAAGAAAGCTACAAAAAAACCCATCTAAAACCACCTCCCAACCTCCGTCCCCACCTAAACCCCACTATAAACTGCACTAAACTACAAAATAAAAAACTAAATTACCAATATACTATAATGAATTATGGATATATATTGAATTGGATTGCTTTAGGAAACACTCAAAAGGACCCTAAAACATTACATAGGAAACATGATCTATTATGGGAAGTCTTTACTGGTCCAAAGGATTCAAATGAAGTATTTATAATTTTAAAACTTATGTTCGAGCATTCGCAATGCAAATCCATAAAAATACAGAATATTTAACTCTCAAATTATATGAATTTTCTTCTCATCGACTACAACGTTGAATCTCTGTTTTCCATCTTCCTAATGTTAAAGAGTAATCTGATTTCCACGTAACCGCAATGCATTTCCTGGCTATCAACAGAGCTAATTTAACAAATCTGATAAACATAATTAAGGAGTTATATTTTCCAAATTCTCCATCAAAAATACCTCAGGATTCAACGGAAAAATAGCACCTGCAATCTGTTGCAAAAATTCATGAACAGAAATCCAAAAAGGTTTAACGTTTAATATATAATTGATGTAAGATATTATTCTGTAGACATCTATATCTTACATTAATAGTATTAGATTTAGCAGCTTTACATAAATGTAGTCAAATATGTTAATCTATTGATATATTTAAATCATGTTCCCAACTTTCCTTTGGCCCAAATAAACCTAATTTAGGTGTGTTCTTTCGTGCAGTATCACATATGATCATGAAAGAAACTTTTTGACAATTCCGTTAGTAACCAATTGTTCAAATTCTGTACAGTCCTTTAATACAATTTCTGGTCCTAATTTAACTCTCAAATAATAGCTCAATTGAAAAAAATAAACAAAAAAGAGTATGATGTGGAATATCTTATCTAATTCGCAGTTCATCAAATGACATTAATCTTGCACTCTGATAACATTCATACAAAATATATTCCTTTACTATGCCATATGTTTAAAAATCGAATATCTTTGAAAAACTCATGAGAAAATTATCTAATGGAAATTTTTGGTGGCAGAGAGTTTTCATCATTTTCTAATTTAATTTGATTCCAAATATTAAACAAATATTTCATTAATGACAACAGTCATTAACCTTGGCTCCCATTTGTAAATAAATTCTTCAGCTGTAACTTCTCCAATTTTATCTTACTCAATTTCCACCCGTGATGGTTTAATATTTCCAAATGTGGAGGGAAGAAACCTTAATTGTACTGCTTTATAGATAATTCATAAAATTAGGAAATTGTAATCCACCTAGTTCATAGTTCTGTTATTTTTCTACCACTATTCTCCCCTTCGTACCTTTCCAAAGACATTATATAACTTGTTTATTTAATTCCTGAAAATAAATATGCTATTGACATTGGAAAAGTCTGAAACAAGAATTTAATTCTCGGTAAGATATTCTTTTTAATACAATTGACTGCTCCAATTAAATTTATATGTAAAATTTTCCATCTTTTTCAAATCCTCGTTTACTTTATTAAATAATGGAATATAATTGAATTTATATAGTTTTTTCAAGTTATTATCTGTACGTATTGCTAAATACTTAATCCCAGCGTTAGGCCATGTAAATTGAATAGCTCATTGACATTGTGAACAATCACCCCATATCCTCTTTTTTATCCGAATTTATTTTATAGCAAGAAACATTTCCACAATGTATCAGTTGCTTATAAAGTCTAGGCAATGATAGTTGTGTCTGAGTAAAATATACAAACACATCATCTTCAAATAATCTTATATTAAGTTTCATTTACCATAAAGCTGTTGATCAATGGAAATAATATGTTGCAAGAGTTTCAATAGCCAATGCAAACAAAGCAGGAGATAAAGGACAACCTTGCCTACTTGATCTAGTCAAATGAAATGATTGAGATATTTGCCCATTAGTTATTAGGTTAGCTTTAGGATCTCTATAAAGTGGTTTAATCCAATTTACAAAATTAAATACAAAACAAAATTTACCTAAATCTTTCAATACAAAACTCCTATTCGAATCTATTAAAAACTATTTTCTGTATCCAATACAACTGCTACACTTATAAAACCTCTTTTGTGCTAAACAAACTGCACTTAATAATCTTACTATATTTTCAGAGGTTTGGCTATTTTTAACAAATCCAGTTGATCTATATTTATTCAGAAAGTCAATTATTTATTCAATTTGCTAATATCTTGGCTATAATTTTATAATGAACATTTAACAATGAAAGTGGTCTACATGAAGCTGACTTTAATGGATCCCATTCTTTTGTTTAGGAATAACTATACTCCTGTTCGGCTCTGAATCATGGGTCCTCTACCAGCACCACCTACGGCTCCTAGAATGCTTCCACCAGTGTTGTCTCCGCTCCATCCTCAACATCCATTGGAGCGCTTTCATCCCTAACGTCGAAGTACTCGAGATGGCAGAGGTCGACAGCATCGAGTCCACACTGCTGAAGATCCAGCTGCGCTGGATGGGTCACGTCTCCAGAATGGAGGACCATCGCCTTCCCAAGATCGTGTTATATGGCGAGCTCTCCACTGGCCACCGTGACAGAGGTGCACCAAAGAAAAGGTACAAGGACTGCCTAAAGAAATCTCTTGGTGCCTGCCACATTGACCACCGCCAGTGGGCTGATAACGCCTCAAACCGTGCATCTTGGTGCCTCACAGTTTGGCGGGCAGCAACCTCCTTTGAAGAAGACCGCAGAGCCCACCTCACTGACAAAAGGCAAAGGAGGAAAAACCCAACACCCAACCCCAACCAACCAATTTTCCCCTGCAACTGCTGCAACCGTGTCTGCCTGTCCCGCATCGGACTTGTCAGCCACAAACGAGCCTGCAGCTGACGTGGACTTTTTACCCCCTCCATAAATCTTCGTCCGCGAAGCCAAGCCAAAGAAGAAAGGTTTCTGGAAGAGCGTATGCACTCGATGCTTGTTCGATTACTTTCATATGTAAAGGAATTATTAATTCTTTAAATTATTTATAAAACTCCACAAGAAATTCCACATCCGCTCCTGGAGATATATTATTCTGTAAACATTCAAGTGCTTCCTTAACTTCTTGTTCAGTAAATGATCTATCGAAATTATGTTAATCTAGGTTATAAAGAAGTTCAATTAAGTTTCGAAGAGTGATAGCTAACTATCACTGGACATAGTATTGTCTGGATAACAGCTGGAAAAGGGCAACTCTTTCATAATCAGGTGCAATCACTTACCCGGGACCCCGAAGGCAACCACAGTCGGGTAGTATATCGTAATCGCCCGGAACATTGGAGGCAACGAGGAAAATTGATAGGCAATGACTGGAACTCTCATCTTGGCGATGATGTGGAGACTGAAAGAGATAACTCTGTGATAGAATGCAGCTGAGAGCCGCTTTATATACAGCCTTCATCCCTCCCAGGGAGATGATCAATAAACGGTAATTGATATTACTTTCAGAGAAATGAGCGTCGCATAAACACTGCTCACATTCTTGTTTGTGTCCAACGATGCAGACGCAGGAATTTAGAAGAACGTATGGGAATAACAAAACGGCGGCACTGTTAGCGGAGAGCTCAGCGCCAACCGTTCCGCTAAACGTGAAGCCCGTTTTTTTTTCACCCTCTTACTGCACCCACTATTGCCGCCCGGCCAACAATGTTCATCACAGAGCCCGATATTGCTTCCAATTTCAGCATCTAAAGTCTTGATTATCTGCATGAAAATGTTATGATAATCCGTGATCATTTCGGGAGAGGACAGTTGAAAGGAAATGCCAACCTCCACGGATTCGCTCCATCACGAAAATCAAGATCACATATTTCCATCACGTTTCAGCATCCGCGTGCCCTGTGGACTTACCCATGACCAATAAACAAGTCGTGTCTATCATAACTGCAGTTTGATACATAAGTGACTGCGAAGCGCTTGTGATAAGTTGCGAGAATACAGAAATTATTTGTGATGCTTCATTATCGTGGGCAAGGGGGAGGTGAGGAGTGTCCTGAACAGCAGTTCCAACAATAGTCCACGTCTTTTCACACATCTATAATTTTTTTTTCATGCAGCTCAGAAGGACACTTTGTCCATACAAGAGAAATATGTAATGGAACAGCACAAGTATTGGCCATTCGGCCCACATCAGTATGTCTACACCGACCATGATATCCACTTAGAAGTATTATATCTTTCCACATGATTCATAACTCTCTCCCCACCCACACCCACCCCCCCCCCCACACACACACACAGTCACAGACACACAAACATTCGCGGGCCTGTTAAATGTCTCTGGCAATTCACTGGGGGAATCTACTTCGACCACCTTTAGCATACTGGCATCTTCCAGCATCCCAGTTCTGATTCGTGATACCCCTTTACCCAGTTCTTCAGGAACTCACCAGCAGTCCAATATGAATACCTCCACCGCAGTCTCCGTCAGTTCCTTACCTCATCTCACCAAATCCACTGAATGTACTTTTTTGCAGCCGCAGATCCCTTAATTACTCCACTGTTGTGATCACCACCCAATTGGTCATCTACGCACTTCTCATTCTCAAACTGGTATTGTTCTCCCCATTTTCTGTTTTATTCAGTGCTAGTCCCCTGCTTCTCTGCTGTCTGAAGCACCTCGTGGCTGATGCGTGGCCATAGAATATAAAACCATGCACAATTATTTTTTTTCAATAATGCCCAAGATGATTGGATGTTGATATGAGAAGTTAGTATGACTAACATTGAGAATCTGCTTTATAGATTAGTTCATTATATATTTTTTCATTAATTATATTCAACCCCGGTGAAGAAATTTAAATATGCTACTTGAGATTTATGTTTTAGATATAATAAGGAAGTAGATAGTTTCTTACATTCGGTTGACCATGTGAGACGGTTAGAACATTTTTGGGATAAAATTTTGTGAGGTTATGCTTATACTTAAAATTCCATTTTGACCCTATGATATTTTTATTGGGTAACATTGAAGCATTATTTTAGAGTTAAAGTTAAACAAATTTCAAATTTATTTTTTTGAATTTGGCTTTAGCATTAGCTGGGATATGCCTTGAAGTTCCACGGAAGAATGATATTAAATTGAATATTCAAATTTGGCATGCGAACATGAGGTTATGTATTCCGTTAGAGAAGATAACATATAATCTACAAAATATTTATCCTTTCAGTTAAAGTTTGTAACCCGTACATGTATTGGAAGCATTCTAATTGTTAAAATATTTTACCAAACAGGGGTGGTGTGATCCCAAACTGCGACACGTAACTGAATATTTTGGTTTAATTGCTCTTCTCCATTTCGTTTTTCTTCTTTATTTATTTTTGGGTTGGGTGGGATAGGATGGATAGGGATGGAGTTGGGCGTTTTTATGGAATAAAATATATATTCTATTTTATAATGAATGTATCATTTATTGTTGATTTTCATTTTTTCAATCATTATTTATAGATAGAAAAACATATTCAAAAATCGTCAAAATTAGTTTTACAAATATGTATAAAAAACAGAGTTGTGTTTTAGATGTGGATCATGTATTGGAACACTTTTACATTCTGTTTGGCTTTGTGAAAAAGTTCAATCATTTTGGTATAAAATTAGGGCCTTTCTTTAATATTTGTTTAAAATTCAATTTTTATTAGATCTAAAAATGTTTTTGTTGGATTATATTATGCCATTTATGGACGGGGTTAGATAAGTTTCAGACAGCATTTTTGCATTTAGCATTGGCGGTAGCTGGTAAATGTGTTGCGTCTTCCTGGAAAGAAGAAGTTGACATAAATTTAAATCTTTGGCATAATGAGTTGAGGTCCTGTATTTATATGGAAGAAATAACATATTAATTGTATGATAATTATGATTTTTTTTGTTAAGATGAGGTCACCTTATTTGAAATATATGAATTTAGTAATATCTTAAATTGCGCAGTATGTATTTTCTTTATTTTCTTTAATGCTTCCCTTGTGGGGTCTGTTGAAGCTGGGGGGAGGGGTGGGATAGTTGTAGTTTTAATCTTTATATTATGGATTTTGTAAAAGTTTTTGTTTGGAAAATATTAAATAAAGAAGAGTGTGTTCCTGTCTTGTGAGAGTGTGTAAGTTACTGAATATTTCTGCATGTGTGTAATGGAGAGAGAGAGAGAGAGAGAGAGAGAGAGAGAGAGAGAGAGAGAGAGAGAGAGAGAGAGAGAGAGAGAGAGAGAGAGAGAGAGAGTAGGTGGCCACTGGTATAGAAGATCGCGGTATCCGATGTGGAAGCCTGTATATTTTTAACGTGCTGTTTTGTGTCTTCCTCGGTTCACTTGTGTACAATAAAGATCATCCTTTCTTTGTTAGCCTGTGTCTGGACGGACTCGCTTCTCTGTGAACCCAACGAAATGGGTATAAATTTCCCGCAATAATTCCCGCTGTGGGCAAGTCTGGGCCGCACGCACGCACTAACTAATTAACATGTGGGAGATCAATGTGTGTGTGGACGTCTTGACGGGTGCATGTGTGGTAGTCTACCGACTCACGAATAGGGTCGGCTCCCTATTCCAAAAAACTGCAGAAAACGTCGTGGGCGGACATTAGGATCCTCGGGTGGACCAAAAAAAAGATAAAGACCCTTTACAGGTTTCTTCTTATAGACCAATATCGTTGTTAAATGTAGATTATAAAATTGTAGCTAAAATTATGGGTAATAGATTAGCTCAATATCTGCCTAAAATTATACATGGTGATCAAACGGGATTTATAAAAAAATAGGTATGCGTCAGATAATATTTTACAGTTAATAACCTTGATAAATAAATCTAAATTTCAGTTGAATTATCCAATAGTGGTTTCATTGGCTGCAGAAAAGGCATTTGATAGAGTGGAATGGAAGTTTCTGTTCAACGTATTTGAGAGATTTAGTTTTGGTTCTTCATTTATTGGATTGGTAAAGGCTTTATATAATAGCCCGAAGGCTAGAATTGCTGTTAATGGCCAAATTTCACAATCTTTTAGTTTCACAAGATCTACTAGACAAGGATGTCCGTTGTCACCTGCTTTATTTGCTATAGTTATTGAACCTTTAGCACAATTAATACGTCAAAATGAAAATGTTAAAGGTATGAGAGTTCTGAATGAGGAATACAAGATTAATTTATATGCTGATGATGCTTTATTATATTTGGTGGATCGGATACTTCTTTACCTGCAATTCAAGAATGTTTAGAAATTTACGGCCAATTATCTAGTTATAAAGTAAATTGGGCTAAAAGTGAAATTTTGACAATTTGTAAAGATCATTATTCAGTGTATAAAAATATAACAAATTTGAAGTGGACTACATAAATTAAATATTTAGGAATTAATGTTAATACGAAATTTCAAGAATTATACTCAATTAATTATCTTCCTTTAATAAAAAGGATTAAATTAGATTTGATTAGGTGGAGGGATCTACCTTTGGGGTTACTAGGGCGGATTAATACCATAAAAATGAATATTTTTCCTAGAATACAACATCTGTTTCAATCAATTCCTTATTTTAAAAAAAAGTTTTTTTAAGGACTTACATAAAGCGATTAGAGAATTCTTATGGAAGGGAAAATTTCCGAGAGTAGCAATGAGAAAATTGATGTGGGATTTTCAATTTGGAGGTTTAAGATTACCGAATTTTCAGCATTATTACGATGCAGCTCAATTTAAATTTCTTAGTGCATTAATGAATATGGACGACCCACCTAGTTGGGTAAAGATAGAAATGGTGGTTATTTTCGAAAAATTTCCTCATGAGTTTTTGTTTCGATGGAATAAAAATTTACTACGAACCTACGATGTGCCAATATTGAAACATTTATTAAATTTATGGACAAGTAAACTTAAAAAATTGGGACTTAAAATATATATTCTGGAAGATTGCCATTATATAATAATCAGCTTGTTCCTTTTACGGTCTCCAATGCCACTTTGAAACAATGGGAAAAGAAGGGAATAAAAACTTTATCTGATTGTTTTTCTGAGGGTTGTTTTTGTTCCTTTGACGAATTACAAAGGAAATATGGTATTAGTGGAAATTCTATATTTATATATTGTCAATGAAGATCTTTTGTAAAACAGTTATGTGGTCGACATATGATTTTATTACCTGAATCTAGTTTTGAAGAATATGTACTTTCAATACCAAAAAAGGGATATATATATCTGATTTGTATTGTATTTTACAAGAAATTGATAGTAAAAAAGACTGGGATAAAGATAAGTTGAAATGGGAAAAAGATTTAGGACATAAAATAGCTGAAGAAGCTTGGATGGAAATTTGTCAGAATAGTATTCGGAAATTAATTAACGCTAGACTTGCGATGATTAATTATAAGTTTATTCATCAGCTATATTTAGCACCGGAGAAATTAAAAGAAATTTGGTCTTAGTAAGTTGATTTCTTGTTTTCGATGTGAGCAGACGGCCAATACTTTTTTGCATACTGTTTGGCTTTGTGATCGATTGCAACAGTTTTGGAAAGGTATTCAACATATTTTTAACAGTTTATATAATATCTATCTTATATTAGATCCCGATATATTTTTATTAGGGAACATGCAATCATTAATTGATTTCGGTTAAGAGGATTATCAGATTTCCTTTATCTATTTAGCTTTAGTCGGGGCTAAGAAATGTATAGCACTTACTTGGAAAGATAAAAATATATTAACTTTAGATAAGTGGTATTTGGAGATGAAATTTTGTTTCACTATGGAAAAGATATCTTTTTCAATTCAGGATAGGATGTCTTTTTATAAGTTAAAGTGGACTCCGTTTGCTAATTATATGCATTTAAGTTTGATTTAAATGTATGTTTAAGTGATATTTTAGTATTGATAAAAAAAATTTTTGTTGTTAGAATTTTTTTTAGGTTAAGTTTTATCTCTTTTTTTGTAAGTGGGTATTTTGTTTCCATATATAATATTGTTCAGCTCTTCAGCGCTTGACGTCCTGCTTTGCAGAAACTGCCAAAATGTTTGGCCTGGAAGTCAGCCTGAATAAAACTGAGGTCCTCCATCAGCCAGCTCCCCACCATGACTAACAGCACCCCCCACATCTCCATCGGGCACACAAAACTCAAAACGGTCAACCAGTTTACCTATCTCGGCTGCACCATTTCATCAGATGCAAGGATCGACAATGAGATAGACAACAGACTCGCCAAGGCAAATAGCGCCTTTGGAAGACTACACAAAAGAGTCTGGAAAAACAACCAACTGAAAAACCTCACAAAGATAAGCGTATACAGAGCCGTTGTCATACCCACACTCCTGTTCGGCTCCGAATCATGGGTCCTCTACCGGCACCACCTACGGCTCCTAGAACGCTTCCACCAGCGTTGTCTCCACTCCATCCTCAACATCCATTGGAGCGCTTTCATCCCTAACGTCGAAGTACTCGAGATGACAGAGGTCGACAGCATCGAGTCCACGCTGCTGAAGATCCAGCTGCGCTGGATGGGTCACGTCTCCAGAATGGAGGACCATCGCCTTCCCAAGATCGTGTTATATGGCGAGCTCTCCACTGGCCACCGTGACAGAGGTGCACCAAAGAAAAGGTACAACGACTGCCTAAAGAAATCTCTTGGTGCCTGCCACATTGACCACCGCCAGTGGGCTGATAACGCCTCAAACCGTGCATCTTGGCACCTCACAGTTTGGCGGGCAGCAACCTCCTTTGAAGAAGACCGCAGAGCCCACCTCACTGACAAAAGGCAAAGGAGGAAAAACCCAACACCCAACCCCAACCAACCAATTTTCCCCGGCAACCGCTACAACCGTGTCTGCCTGTCCCGCATCGGACTTGTCAGCCACAAACGAGCCTGCAGCTGACGTGGACTTTTTACCCCCTCCATAAATCTTCGTCCGCGAAGCCAAGCCAAAGATAATATTTTTAATTTTATTAACACTTCGCTCTTTTTTTTTGTGGGTGGAGGGCTGGACTAATTTTAAGTAAGATTACTAATATTGTGTTACAATTAACGGGGGGTGGGGGGGCGTTATTTTGTGTAGTTTTCTGATGTAATATTGTGATCATACCATTTTAATTTTTTAAAATTTTTTCTTTAAATGTAATTCTCTATTTTATTCATGTTATAAAATTTTAAATAAAGTCTTCAAAAAAAGATATATAGATGGATGGATAGATAGATAGTTAGATAGATAGATAGATAGATAGATAGATAGATAGATAGATAGATAGATAGATAGATAGATAGATAGATAGATAGATAGATAGATAGATAGATAGATAGATAGATAGATAGATAGAGTAATAATTAGATTCGGAGAAAGCGCCGCAAAATGGAGGATCAACAACTCATATTCTGTCTGGGCATCCTCCAACTGAATACCATGAACATCGAGTTCTCCAGATTCTGTTAGCACCCCCTCCCCCATATTTCCTTCTGCCTCCTTTGCTGTAGCGCTCTCTCCCTCTCCCTTTCTCTCCTTCTTTCTTTTTCTCTTTATCTGTCTCTCTCCTCCCTTTTCCCTGTCCCGTTCATCCCATCTCTGCATTCACAGAACCAAATCCACCTTCCCCTGTAAATTCTCACCTTTCCCATCTCCAGGCCTCTTCGCCATATGACCTTTTGTCTGTTGGTCCATACTCCTCCCCAGTCAACAAAAGACAAAGCAACGAACCTCTGGGGTTAAACTAGAAAATCTGCAGATGCTTGTGTCGAGGGCAGTCCACCAACCTGCTGGAGAAACTCAGATAGATAGATCACGCCACATCGAAGTTTGATGATGACAATAAAATAAATGGAAATGAGAATAGTTGGCAGATGTGACAGAATATAGATATGTTTTTGGGAGATAAATTGAGAAAGGTTTGTTAGTTTAGGTCACATACAAACACTTTAAAACAGATCTTATTTAAAATACTGGATCTCTGATCATGCTAGAGAGTCCGGCTCCAAGAGCCTTTGCAAGGGCTTTGGAGAGTGCCCAGGAGACTTCACTGATGGATTGTAGTTTACGAAAAGGCAAAAGATGAAAGAGCTTACAGGAGCCGTAGATTGTCTGGAGTGGAACCTGCTGTCCTAAGAGGATCATGTGGTTTTGAAAGCAGAAAGAGTCAAACAGGCTTTCTCTCTCGGAGAGAGAGAGAGAGAGAGAGAGAGAGAGAGAGAGAGAGAGAGAGAGAGAGAGAGAACAGTTCTACACAGATTGGTGAAATATTTACCAAAATTGATACATATGGATCAAACTGGATTTGTTATGGGTCGGAAATCTGCAGATAATGTAGGGGGGCTTCTTAGTTTAATACATTTGGTTCAAAAAAGCGGAAACCTGAGTGTGGCAGTCACTTTGGATGCTGAAAGGGCATTTGATAGGTTAGAATGGGATTTCCTCTTTAAAGGTTTAGATAAATGGAAATGTGGTTCAATGTTTATAGATTGAGTTAGAATGGTGTCTAAAAACCTATTGCTAAGGTAGTGACAAATGGACAGATTTCAACATCTTTTGAATTAATAAGATCAAGTAAACAAGGTTGCCCATTGTCACTAGCTTTATTTGTTTTATCAGTAGAACCATTAGCTGAATTAATAAGATGAGATTCAAAGATTGTGGGTATTAAGGTGAAACAAGAAGAATATAAAATACATGTATTTGCAGATGATGTTTTGATTTATTTAACAGACTATTTAAATACTTTGCAACAACTTAAAATTAGAATAAAATAACATGGTGATATATCAGGATATAACTTAAATTTGGAGAAGCACGAAATTATGTCATTAGCTAATGGAGATTATCAGAAATGTAAGGAACTAATTGAATCTAGATGGCCAGAACTTGTAATAACATATTTAGGTATTTACATGCAATCAGATTTGACAGTTCAGCTTGTGCCCCTTTAAGGGCAGCATAAGCTCAGTCACCTTGTGCATTGTGACATCATAATCACTGCCCCAGGTGCGCGCTGGGCAGGAGACGTGAGGCATGGAGAAACCCTGACAGTGCCATCTTTCCATGGCTGCTGCACCATGAGGCATTATATGCAGGGTCGGTTCACCATGAGAGAGTACGCCACCACAAAATAAAATTAAAGAAGATTTGGCAAATGGAATATGTTTCATGGGTAGAGTAAATTGTGTTCTAATTAATGTTTTTCCTCAAATACAATATTTCTTCCAATTGTTACGAGCCCAGTGTACCCCAAACACCAGCAGCAATAGATATTCACAAAGACAAATGGTTACATGAACAAAAGTTGCTTTTAATTATCTTTAAACATGAAAACAGGATCACACTTTAACCTATCGCTAGATATGAGGGGCGGGTGAGGTCTGGCTTGATATCGCGCTCACCCAGTGATCGCTTCTCCTTTCTCGCTGTAGTGATTGTCACACGACCACTGTCTAGCTTGACAGGCAGGAGGTCACTGCAAATCGTCTCTCCTCAATTACTGCTTCTGTAGCAACACCTTCTGGACCCTCTCCTTTCTACTGAGTTTTCTTCGTTCATGGTGCTACCGAGTGTTCTGTGGTATACCTGGACGGGTTCGTCTAGGTTGGCGGCCAGTCTAAGGGAATGACAACTCTGATTTCAAACCAGGGCAGATGGGGTTGTTAGCCTTGTCAGACCATCCATCTAGGGGAAGGAGACTCAGATGTAATACCTTCCACCCGAGGTCTTGGCTCTCATGTCCCTGGTAACTTGGCCATACCCGATGAATCCCGGGTCTAAAGGGCGGGACCAGTCCTGTGCACTCTGCACTCGACCTATAGAAATCCACTGTGAAGGCTTAAAGGACTTGTCCACGTCTACGACCACCCTCCCCGAACATTCATCAAGTCCTGCAGCGATGGACAAGGGGCGAAAGATGACACTGGATGCCGCATTCCCGATCCCGCCTGCTGACGGTTCAGGTAATTTGTCTGCTGCTGACCCCAGATACTCCGACATCATTCGGCAAATGCCTTGAATGACAAAGCAACCTTCGCAAGGGTCAACACTGCTTACTCCACAAGGAAAGGGGCCGAGATGTGGACTGCCCCCTTCTGAAAATGTTCGTTTGCGGCACCCAAGCCATGAAATGTGTACAGGGAACTCAGAAAAATGGAGGGAACTGGAGTGGGGAAATTCTAGTTATTGTTAGAGTATTTTATTAGGTCGGCACAGCACTGTGGGACGAAGGGTCGTATTGTGCTGTATATTTCTAATTTCTTGGTCCGTGTTCTATCTATTTACATGTGCACGTGCCTTCTAAACTTTGTAATTGAAGCCGATACTATCGCTTCCTCTGGTACCTACATCTATGCTGAATACACAGCTCGAGGCCTCTTGAAACATTTCCACATTCACCTTCAATCAATACCTTCTTGTTTTGGATGATCCTGCTATCTGTGCCACTCATAACTGAACAAGCGCATTTAAGGTAATTTCTTGGCGACGTTCGCTCCATACATTCAGCCGGGACTCACCGAATCGCTCCTTATACTCAAGCTCGCTAGTCCTGGGAAAATTGCTGTGAATACTGTACGCACCATCTTCAGCTGATAGTATTCTCTTTTCTGTTTTCGCTGATTACATCCACGGTGCCCCCAAATACAAGGGATCTAGAGCGTAATCTTCAGAAAAATGTTTAAAGTTAATTTGTAACGCTGCCCACTGACTGCATCCTGGAATCTCCGGCAACCCCCCTACGTTCTCTGCAGAAAGACACGATAGGATCTACACCAGTAATCTTGTTATACTGGAAGTCTGATGAGTATTCTTTATATTATTCAATGAATTAAGGATATCCGTTGCTATTAAACTGGAGAAAATCAAATACACGTTAAAAGGGATCGCGGGAATTTTTTTTCCACTAGTCAACCCTCTATGCATTTTTCTCCCAGTTACGAGTGCTCATGAAGTAAAAAACTAACTGTGAGACGGTTGTACCAGTATAGTCGGTATTATGCTGTCAGCAAAGGTGCCAAAGTGGTCAGGGTTTGTATCTGAAGGTATTTGTGAACATGTGTGCTGCCATTTCTGGTTACAAAAATGAAAATAAAGGAGAACAATGTACATCTGCCTAACGTGCACGAAATGGTCTTGTTGCATAATTATTACATTTTCCCATATTGTACCTGTGACCTCCCTTTTGGCCAGATGAGCGATACTGTTTCCACCCTGCTGTTTCACGGAAACATAAGGGTGGAAAGAGCGGGTGGAAAGAGAGGGGTGGAAAGAGAGGGTTGGAAACAGAAGTGTGGAAACATAAGGATGGAAACAGAGCGGTGGAAACATAAGGGAGGAAACAGACGGGTAGAACAGAGGGGTGGAAACATAAGGGAGAAAACAGAGGGGTGGAAATACAAGGGTGGAAACGGGTGGAAACATAGGGGTGCGGTCAGAGGGTTGGATACAGCGGCGTGGAACTGAAGTGAGGAAACAGCGGGGTGGAAACACAGAGGTGGAAACTCAGGGGAGTAAACACGCGGGAGTAATCAGATGGGTTGAAATAGAGGAGTGGGAACAGAAGGGTGGAAACTGTGGTAGAAAAGTAGGGGTGGAAACCAATGGTTCATAGATTTCAAGGTGGTGTGTACTGGTGGGGCGAGGGAATATTTTGGTGGGGAATTTGGCTTAATATTATTTTATTTGGGCATAGGAATATTTTGGGGAAAAAAATAAAAAGTTGTTTTGAAAAAATAAACTCGTTATGTTGGGAAAGATGTGACTTGGCAACCCTATCAGTACAATACAATTGTGGTAACTTCCAATTAAAATCACTTTGTTCTTTTTATTTTCATACCATATTTTTGCTCTTCCGATGTTTCTCTGTTGGTTCTCTTATTTTAACAGTTGTTATCTGTGGATAACATTATTATTACACTTCTCATGACCGATCGTATTATCATCCATTCCAAATTATCTCATTTGGCTGCGAGGATTTCAGATTATCTCAACAATCATGTCTCCGTCCATTCCCCTTGACTTTCTTAGTTCAGTAGTGAGTGAGACCTGTATCTGTATGTATCTTTGTGCAGTACTGTATTGTTGGGGAAGGGAGGAGGTGGGGGGGGGGGGTTCCCCAGGCGTCGGCCTGAGGGGGTCGCCAAAATCGGGAAAATATAGGGTCCCCAGAAATTAAAGCACGAGGCTAGCACAGTTTTGATGTACTTTTTTCGAGAAAAAAATGTCAGAAACCGCGTGTGTAACTAAAGGGGGAATAACCCCAAGGGCCACCTCAGAGGAAATGGTGCTCTGCAGGATAATTCACGCTAGAATGAAATATATGAATGATATGACACGAAGAATGTAGGAAAATACAATAGTTTCGTCTATGTTTTATGGTGAACAAAGTTTATTTTGGGGAGATGAAACTTCCAGCTGCCCTAAACCTGCCTTCTCCGCAAACCCGCAGACATATGGAGGGAGTCGGGCGTTTGCGGGGACTGTGCGGGGTGGGGTGGGGGGGGTTGATATCTGACGGGAATTGGGCACCGGTCTCAGGCGTGACAGGCCCGTATCGTAACCAAGATATTAACGAAGAATGGAAGGGGATACTCACAGGAATTAGGCCTCGGTCTCTGGCGTCCTATGCACGATAATAACGAGGAATAGATGAAGATGTGTAATCTGCCATGGGGATGTCATGATACTGAAGAATATCCGCACATGGTGCAAAGCAATGAACAGTCGACATTTCAGACGGAAACGCCTTTATCATGAATAGCCGCTAGCAAAAACTGCGTGGGATGATACGGTGATTGTGCAGGTTCGCTGGGTGAAGGCTGAGTACTGACGATCTAATTCTCATCTATTTGTTGGTGTGGGGGTGGGGTGGGTGGGGTTAGATGTGAGAGCAAACGTCCGGGAAGTGAACGGAGTGTCAACAGTTTTGATTTGCGGAATGTGGAAGAAATCGATGGGAGAGAGTTTACATTTCCAATCACAACGTGTGGTCCGAGGATGCATTTACGAACCTCTGATTTCTTTCAGAATTCCTGCGATCCGATCGACCCAACCTGTTGCCTCCAGTTGGCAGCTGTTTCAGCAAAAGCAAAGTCCTGTTCTCTTTGATCTTGAGCAGTCTTTTTGACCAGACGTGGGAACAGGCCCTAACGTCACTTCACTGAAATTCATTTCTCAGAACGTGTTTTCACGAAGTTCTGAGGATACCTTCCGAGTGCATCGCGCAGTGCCTCCCTTTCTTGCCCAGTGTCTCGGACTCTTATCAAATACCCCCCACACTGGGAAAGTACCTTGTGGTCTCAGGAAGTGCCTCATACACTCTCCAAATTCCAGGCATGCCCTCCATTCACTCTTCCACTCTCGCCAAGTGCCTCACAATATTGACGTGGTTCTCGCTCTCTGGAAGTGCTCCGCCCTCTTTCGGGAGGTACATTCCACACTGTTCAAATCCCTTTCATTCCCACGAGGTGCCTGGCACTCTCGCCAAGTGCATTCCACTCTGGCCTGGTGCCGCGCCTACTCGATAAGTGCATTCCACTCTCGCCAAGCCCCTCGCATTCCCTGCAAGCGCCTTGCACCCTTGGCAAGTGTTTTGCGCTTCTGCCAACTACCCCTCACTCTTGCCAGGCGCCTCACACGATCACCAAGTGTCTCGCACTCACATCAAGTACCTCCCACCCGCGCCAAGTGCCTCGAAGTCTCGCCAAGCATCTCCAACACTAAGACAAGCGACTCGCACTTTCACCAACTATCTCATACTCCTACTAAGTGCTTCCCACTCCCGTCAAGGGCCTCGCATTCTCGCCAAATGCATCGCACTCTCAGGAACTGCTTCCACACACACGCCATTGCCTTTGACTCGAGCTGTCCCTCCATGTGTAACCAAGTGTTGAGGAATATCGCCACTGGGCTTCCGCCCCCACCATGCGCTCCATCACCATCAAAACTCAGATCTCACCCATCAGTCCCTGGAGTCCACCACTTGTTCCAGATTTCACCTGCCTCTTATCATCAGGCCAGAGATTTGGACCAGTTTTCCAGCAACCTTGAGATCTCTTGTGCCTTCACTTTCTGGAGCAGCCGACCACGTGGCTCCTTGTCAAAACTTTTGGTGAAAGCCCTGTTTACCCCGTCTACAGCTCTGTCTTCATCAATTTCCTTTGTTACCTCATAAACCCTAAACTCTGCAGTGTTCTGTGACATCCCTGCGCATGTCCACACGGATTCAGTCCCTGAATCCCCAAATGTAAAGTAGATTGTGAATGGTCATGTGGCCTCTCCGTCTGGTATCTAGTGGGAACGTGGGTAGTGGAGGGTCACGAGACCTCGCCGTCTCGAACTAGGTCGCAGGTCGCCACCTGCCAATCAAGGTTGGGCTCTACGCACCCATTAGTGTACACCTGATCACTGGCCCGTTTAAATCACTTAATGATGACCTGGGCCGGACTCCCCAGCTTACTGCCCACCACATGCAACTGATCACACCCTTTGATCCTTGGTCCTGACTATGAACTACCCCAGATCGTGAACTGTGGACATCCATGGAGGTGTAGTTGGCAAGGTGTGCACTGCGATCCGAGCGGGACCGTAGTCTTGTGTGGGAATATTTACCAATGGTACAGGTAAT
This sequence comes from Narcine bancroftii, assembly GCF_036971445.1. NCBI lineage: Eukaryota > Metazoa > Chordata > Chondrichthyes > Torpediniformes > Narcinidae > Narcine > Narcine bancroftii. Next base: position 209,480,215 of record NC_091473.1, read on the forward strand.
CAGGAGCGTGTGTTAGGGGGGCATGGCCTGATGGCGAAGGAAGAAGTGTAATTCTGTCTTCCCCCAGTTGGACTAAAAAATACCCAAATTAAAATACTTTAAAAAGTCTTGAAAGTTTGCTCTGAAGTTGTCTGAATGCTAAAAGACTATAATGGCTGCTAATACAAAGAAGTTGAAAGCACAGAATCAGAAGAAACGTCCTTTTAAAAGTACAGAAGAAATGAGGCATACTTATCAAGTGGAATCCATGAAATCAATTGGACAGCTACCTAAACAGCAACACACTCCAGCTCATTTAAGAATTACTCTGGAGCCCTTGCAATATGGCACCGGGCTTCCAATTTTTTCCTCTTATCTTGATCAGCGCACCCGTGATTTTAGGCTGTAGAATTGCTGGGGTCCATAGTGTCGGGCCCAATGTACAATACTGTTGTTGGTCCCGGCATTGTGAAGGCCCGAAACAATGCATCAGAAGACATGCATGCCCTCGATTCTGGCGCTGCCCTGGTGCTGCTGGGCATGTGTGATGCGTCCAGAGTATGCAATCTTTTGGACAAGGTCTGGGCTGTCAAGGAAGTCGGCCGACAGTAATCTGAACATGTCGGTCTGGGTCTGCAGGTGTGCAGACCAGAAGCAAGCTGATGTAAATGGCAGAATTAAAGGAACAACAAGGAAAAGCTTTTGGCCAAACCTAAGAAATGGAAGAAGAGTCACTGACTGTTAATGAAGTGAAATAAGGTAGGCCTCATGGAGACTAGAGATACTACCTTTGATGCTGTTTTTACAATTTTGGAATCTATAGGTCATCAAATGGCTAATAAGTTAACACAAATGTCTACTGAGATTGACCATGATTTATGAATATGACTGAAAAAATTAATAATATTTGTGAAGAAGTTTCTTCTGTTAAGAAAGATATTTCTGTCATTAAAGCTGATGTTAATAGATGCTTGAATATGGTGGATACAATTCAAGACCATTTTAAGAAGATGGAAGGTGCGGGGGTCGTGGCCTGATGGCGGAGGAGGAAGAAGTGTAATTCCATATTCCCCCAGTTGGACTAAACATTACCTGACTTTAAATACTTGGAAAAGTTTTAAAAGTTTGTTTTTAAGTTATCTGAATGTTTAAAGACTGTAATTGAAGCAAATACAAAAAAAATGAAGACACAGATTCAGAAGAAACTTCACTTTAAAAGTTTAGAAGAAGTGAGGCCGACTTATCAAATGGAATCCACGGAGTCGACTGGACTGCCACCCAAGCAGCAAAGGACACCAGCCCGGCTGAGTATTACACCGGCGCCACCACAAGATGGCGCTGGTTTACCAATTTTTTCTTCACATGTCGGGAGTGCTGTGGAATCACTGGAGTCCACAACAGACCCGACGCACGGCGATGCTCTGGGTCCCGGCAGCGCAAAGATTCACGGCAGCATGTCAGAAGAAGTGCATGCGCGGACCTCTGTGTTGCCGGGCATGCGTGGTGCATCGTGGGCCCGGGAGTTACTGGATCAGGTCTGGGCTGTCAGTGAGGATCAACGGCATTCTGAACAAATTGGGTCTGGACCTGCAGGGGACCAGAAGCAAGGTTAAATCGAAGGCTGAATTAAAAGAATTTGAAGAAGAATTGTTGATTGTTGTTGAAGAGAAACAAGGTAGGCATCAAGGAGAGGACACTAACTTTGAAGCTGTTTTTACTATTTTGAAATCAATGACACATCAAATGGGCAATATGTCAATCCAAATATCTACTCAGATGGAACATGGATTTATGAATATAACTGAAAAAATGAATAATATTTCTAATGAAGTTTCTTCTCTTAAAAAGGACAGTTTTGCTGTTAAAGGCAATGTCGATAAATATTTGAAATTGGTGGAGACAGTCAAGATAATTTTAAGAAAATGGAAGGTGCCTTTCAAGTTTGTAAGGACCAAGTGGAATGTAATAAACAAAATACAGAAAGTGGAATATTATTTCATTGGATGGGAGATTCAGAAGAAAGATTTATTGAAGAAGATAGACTCTCTGGAAAATCAAAGTCATCAAAATAATGTTAAAATAGTGGGAATTCCTGAAGGGATCGAGGGTTCAGATTCAATTTTAAAAATTTAAATGGATTCCTAATGTATTGGGATTTGAGTCTTTTCCAGAAGGTTGGATAGGGCTCATAGGGCTTTAAGGAGTAAACCATATCCAGGTCAACCACCATGAGCTGTTTTGATTTGCTGTTTAAAATATCAAGATAGAGAAACTATTTTGAGAGCACCAGTTCAGAATGCACATAGATGTCAATCCCCGTTAATGGTACAGGGAAATAAGGTTTTTTTTTCTATCCAGATCTGAGTCAAGAAATTATTAGGGGATGTAAAGAGTTTAATTCTGCTAAAGAGGTGCTTTGGAGAAAGGGTTATAAATTTTCTTTTAGATAACCTGCAGTATTGAAAAAAAAATTATGGTAATTTTTAATCACAATTTTTTGAGAATGACTATCTTTGCTAATTCTCTGCCTGATGGGGCTCTTGAAAGGCACTCTTCACATAAGAGGAGAATATCTGAGGAGGAGTAAAATTAAAACGGGAATGGGAATCTGTCAAAGAGCTTGATTGATATTGATGATCCAAAGCAAGATTTGGGATTAAAATCAATGGGGCTGTGAACTGATTTAGACTTATAATTTTACAAGTCCAATTGGGGGAGGAGAGGTCGCTGAAGCTTTCTGAAGTCGTCTGCCACCTGTGGGGGGGGGGGGGGGTGGTTGGGGATTTATTTCTGTCCACACCCACCTAAGTGGAGAGTTACTACATTGCAGTGCTGTTTTTTTTCGTGATCATTTATCAAGGGAAACTTTAAGATTAAATTTGTTTTAATTATAAGAAGAGATATAAAGAAGTGTGGGGGGGGGGCTTTTAAGGGGAGTTTTAAGGGTTTTCTTTAGTTAATAGAAGGGATAGAAAGTTAAGAGTTTTTTTTGTATTTGTTGTTTGAGTTTTACATTGATAATAATGTCTAATATAAACTTTGTAACGTTTAATGATCAGGGTTTAAATAATCGGATTAAGAGTAAATGTGTTTTATCTTATATAAAAAAGATGAAATTTGACATTGATTTTTTGCAGGAGAATCATTTAACCGAAAAAGAACATTTGAAATTCAAGAGGGTCTGGGTTGGACGTATATTTTCATCTTCCTTTAATTCAAAAGCAAGAGGAGTGGTAATTTTGATCCATAAGAAAATACAATTTGAACTTGTTTCTTTGTCGGAATCAGTTGGTGGTATTTTAATGATTAATTGTCAATTGGTTGCTGAATTTATATGCACCTAATGTTGATGATGAACATTTTGTGTTTGAATCTTTCTTAACTTTAGGTCAAGCTAAGGAAAATATTTTGTTTGGAGGAGACTTCAATTGTGTGTTAAACCCATTAATGGGTGGGGGCGTGGCAAGATGGCGTAGAGGACAGACATGCAGTCCTAATCCTCCCCAGCCAGTTTTTTTAAACACTCATTTTTAAACTTTAATTTAAGTGTTTAAATGTTTTATTTTTACTTCTAAGAACATCAGTTGTCTATAATGGCGGCTAATATTAAAAAAAAAACTAAGACTCAACTGCAGAAAAACTACTTTTAAAGGTGCTGAAGAACTGAGGCCTTCCTGTCCAGTTGGAACCACGGAGTTGCCGTCTGGAACCTCCAAACCACAGAGAACTCCAGCTAGGTTAAGTATTACGATGGCGCTGGTCTTGTCTCCGCAAGATGGCTCAAGGTTGCAGATGAGATCGCCCGACATTGACCCGTGCATTCGTGATGTCTGGCACACAGGCAGCCCGACGAAGAAGAGAGCCCTTGGGGGAGTCGAGGGTGCGCAGGATGGCATTGGAGACTGCCCCTACACAGCCTCTGGTCTTGCTAAACATGTGCGGTGCCTCCAGAGTCCACGATTTGCTGGAACGTGTGTGGTCTGAGGGGGCGGCTGAAGTGGTCGGGGTGTTGTCGTCGGGTGTATAGACCCGCAGCCGCACAGGAAAAGGCATGACAACAGTGGAACAAGAAGAAGACTGACCTATAATGGCCAGTTCACAGGAACAATTGGAGGATGAGTTTGTAGAAGGTTGACCTCAAGATGTGGCACTGGAATCTGGATTGAACTCTACTTTACTGTTCTGGAAGGGATTGCATATCATATGGATAAATTGTCTCAACAAATGACTCGTGACAACTACAATGTTTAATATGTCTGAAGATATATCTGCAGAAGAGAGATATTAATAAATGCCTTACTTCATTGGATGTAGTACAAGAAAATTTTAAAAAATTGAATCAGGTTTTTTCTGAATGTAAAGAGCAAGTTGTGCATAATAAGGATAAAATGGAGAAAGTGGAGATTCGTTTGTGGATTGGGAAATCCAGAAGAGAGATTTATTGAAAATATTGATTCACTGGAAAATCAAAGTCGGAGAAATAACGTAAAAATTGTGGGCCTTCCAGAAGATATTGAGGGAGCAGATCCAATAAAAACATTTTAAGGACTGGAGCCCCGAGATGTTGGGTAAAAAGTTATTTCCAGGTGGTTTAGTATTGGAGAGAGCACATCGAGCGCTAAGGAAGAAACTGTTACCAGGACAACCATCACGAGCAGTTTTAATTTGGTGCCTGAATTATCAGGATAGAGAAATGATTTTGTGGTTGGTGGTACAGAAGGGAAGACAAAGTCAATCTCCAATGATGAGTCTGAACAATAGAGATTTTAAGCAGATTTCAGTCAAGAAATTAGTAGATATCAACGGGAGTTTAATTCGACTAAATATGTGTTGTGGTAGAAAGGATATCAATTTGCTTTTTGATACCCTGCTCTGTTGAAGATTTTTTATGGCAATTATCAATCTCAATTTTTTGAGAATGTTCACGATGCATTGGTTTTTTGCTAATTCATTTCCAGATCTACATAGTCAGGGAAGAGTCTCGCCGTCATCACCTAAAAGAAGGGCCAATGGAAATGGACAGAATGGAAAAAATGGGAAAGAAGGAAAGAAAGAGGTTTAGATTCATAGTCTTATTGACGTTGCAGATCCGAACCAGTCATTGGGACTGGAGTCGTTGGGCTGAACATTTCTCTGACATGGAACTGTATTATTATATATTATTAAAATTGATATTGCTTTTTTACAAGAAACACATTTGACTGAAAAAGAGCATTTGAAATTGAAAAGAGATTGGGTTGGTCATGTGTTTTTTCTTCATTTAACTCCAAGGCAAAAGGTGTTGTGATTTTAGTTCATAAGAATTTATCTTTTGAGTTGCATACTGTGGAGGGGAATGTTGGGACGGTTTTAAAAGTGGACTGTAAAATCTTTAACGTACTTTGGACTTTACTTAATATCTATGCACCTAATGTGGATGATGAATGTTTTATTTCAGATGCATTATTGTCATTAAGTCAAGGTAATGAAAATATTGTAGTTTGGGGGGGATTGTAATTGTGTTTTGGATCATTTGATGGATAAACCCCAAAATGTATTAGGAAATCAAAGATGGCGATATAAATTGGGGCTTCAATTAAAGATTTAAATTTGGTAGATATTTAGAGAAGGGTTAATCCTACAAAGAAAGATTTTTCTTTTCATTCTTCTCGACATGATTCATTTTCTAGAAGAGATTTTTTTTAAATATCAGCACATTTACAAGGAAAGGTACTGCAGGCAGAATATAAGAGTAGAGTTATATCAGATCATTCTTTATTATTTTTTCCTATGAAAGTTCAGTGGTAGTACATTTATCCTATAGATGGAGATTTAACACAATGATGTTGAAAAAACCTGAGTTTGTTACTTTTATTAAGGAACAGATTGTTTTTTTCTTAACCGAAAATGGTAATTCAGTTAAAAGTCATTTTGTGTTATGGGATGCGTTAAAAGCTTACTTAAGAGGGCAAATAATTAGTTATAGTACTAAAGTTAAGAAAGGGTATATGACTGAAAGTCTTAAATTAGAGAAGTAAATTGATGAACTGGAGAAGGAATTTCAGAAGAGAGTGACAGAAGATCAGAAAATAGCTTTAACTAAATTGAAACTGAGACATACATTACAGACTTATCAATTTGAATGTTTACTTAATTGATACAAGCAAACATATGAGTTGGGTGAGAAGGCACATAAAGTACTTGCACGGCAGTTAAAAAGGAACAGACCTCATGGGTTATTAATGCTGTTAAAAATACTTCAACAGTTACCTATAAACCTCACGAAATTAATGACCAATTTTATTCATTTTATTTAAAAGTATATATTTCTGAGGAGAGACGGGACAATGGATATATTGATTCTTTTTTTATCTACATTAACGTTATCAGCATTAGAAGAAGAGGATATTATGGATTTATAAGCTCCATTTACAGATCTAGAAATTAAGACAGCTATGTTGGAAATGCCTAATGGCAAGGCACCAAGTGATGACCGGTTTTAGGTGGAATTTTATAACGTTTTTTATGAAGATTTATCTTCGGTGTTTGGGGAGGTATTACAACAAGTGACTGAAGATTATGAGTTACCAGAATCTTGTTCCAGGGCTCTAATTACTGTAATTCCAAAGAAAGATAGAGATCCGTTAATGGTGTCTTCATATAGAGCTATTTCTTTATTGAATGTGGATTATAAAATAATAGCTAAATGTTAGCAAATCGACTTGCTAAATATTTGCCTAAATTGGCACATGTAGGCCAAACAGGTTTTCTTAAAAATAGACATGCTTCAAATAATATTCTTTGATTAATTAGTTTGGTCAATGCATATCAGCAGCAACCCAACCACTTGATGTGGAAAAAGCTTTTGATAGGGTCGAATGGGATTTTTTATTTAAGGTTTTGGAGAAGTTTAAATTTTTCACTTTTTTATTGGTTGGGTTAAAGCTTTATATGCAAACCCGACTGCTAGGGTGGTGACAAATGGATAAGTTTAATCGTCGTTTAAATTGACACGTTCTACCCGACAAGGTTGTCCATTGTCACCAGCTCTGTTTGCATTGGCTATTGAACCGTTAGCTCATTTAATCAGGCAAAATGAACAGATACAAGGAATGAGAGTTATGGATGAAGAGTATAGGATTAATTTATTTGCAGATGATGCTTTGATATATTTAACAAACGGGAATGTTTATTACAGTATGGATCATTTTTTGGATATAAAGTTAATTGGGGTAAAAGTGAAATCCTACCAATTGTTGAAGGAGATTATTCAGTATATAAAAATGTTATTAATTTGAAATGGTTGGATAAAATTAAATATTTAGGAATAATTGTGAATACTGAGTATCAATCTTTATATAAAATAAGTTGTGTTCCATTATTGAAAAAGATTAAAGCAGACTTAATTAAGTGGAAGGACCTTCCGTTAACTCTAATTGGTAGGGTTATCTGCATTAAAATTAATACCTTTCCATGTATTCAATATTTGTTTCAATCAATACCATGTTTAATTACAAAGAACATTTTTCAGAACTTAAATAAAGTCACTAGGGATTTTTTATGGAAAGGAAAATTACCAAGGGTAGCATTAAGTAAACTTACTTGGAAGTATGCATTAGGTGGATTACAATTACCTCACTTTTAGAACTTTTATGAAGCAGGCCATTTTAAATGTATTAGTGGATTGATGGATCTGGATCGGCCTCCAAGTTGGGCTAAAATTGAGACGGCACATATTTCTGAAATTGCAATGCATCAATTTATATTTCAGTGGAATATAAATTTGTTAAGGGCGTATAATATGCTGATATTAAAACATTTATTGATGTTATGGACAAAACAAATAAGATTCTAGGGTCAAAAGGTAAATTGTTTATTTTAACGCCATTATTTAATAATCAGCTTATTACTTTTTCAATATTTAGTAGCCAATTAAAGAGTTAGGATTTAAGGGTATAAAAACATTACAGGATTGCTTTGTTGGAAGACACTTTCTTTCTTTTAATCAATTGAAAGAATGTTTTGATATTGGGGAAAATTCTTTATTTGTTTATTATCAAATTCGATCTTTGGTGAAATATATGTATGGTAGAGAGATAAACTTTACCTGTATTGTTGGAATTCGAGTCTTTGATTTCCTCTATACCAAAAAAAAAAGAGATATATCTCTGTTATGTATCAAGTATTACAAGATACCATGGATAAGCCAGAATGGGAGAACTCTAAACTTAAATGGGAAAATTATTTAACTTTTATTTTTCTTGGAAGAATATTGGATGGATATGGGCCATGATAGTGTTACTAAATTGACGAATGCACGGTATGGAATGGTTAATTATAATTTTTTTACATCAGTTATAGTTAACTCCTGAGAAATTGAAAAAATATGGTTTCAGTAATTCAGATTCCTGTTTCAGATGTGGTATATGTGTTGGAACTTTTTTACATGCTCTTTCGTCCTCTATGTATATACAACAATTTTGGGAAGAAATTAAGCTAACTTTGGAAAAATTATACAAGTTTAAGTTACCATTGGATCCATCCATTTTTTGTTGGTTTATGTGGTTCCTTTTAAGGGATTGGGGTTGGATAAATTCCAAATTGCATTTGTATAATTGGCATTGTCCATAGCTCGAAAATGTGTAGCAAGTACATGGAAATATAATATAGTGATTAACATAATGTGATGGCATAATGAAATGAAAGCTTGTATCATTATGGGAAAACAATTACATATGTTTTGCATGATAATCATTCTTTTTTTGTTAATAAGTGGTTACCATATTTGGAGTATATGCATTTAGATATACCTTGATTTATCTTAATTTTAGTTTTTCTTTATATATTTTTGGCTCTCCTTAAGAGAGCTGGCTGAAGGGGTTGGAGGTGGGTGGGCATTTAATTTTGATTAAAAAATTCTCTTTTATTATTTTTCTTACTTTCTATTCCTAATTTGTTATATTATATAAATGTTGTTATTCTTTGTATGTTGTATTATTACTAACAATTTTTCAAATAAATAAAGTTTAAAAAAAAAGACCCATTATTGGATACATTTTCGAAAGTTGTGAAAGAATCGAAAGCAGCAGTTCACTTGGTTTCCTTAATGAAATATCTGAATTTGATTTAGGTCTGGAGAAGATTAAATCCTACTGAGAAAGATTTTTCATTTTATTCTTCACGTCATGATTCATTTTCTAAGATTGACTTTTTTTTAGCATTAGCACATTTGCAAACATGTTTCATTGAAGCTGAAGATATGAGTAGGATCATTTCTGACCATTCTTTGCTGTTCATTTCTTGTGTGGGGCCGGAAGTTAATCAATCAAATTTTCGCTGGAGGTTTAATTTTATTGAAAAATAAAACAGAATTTCTAAAATTTATTAATGATCAAATTGCTATTTATTTAGATTTGAATAAGAATACAGTCAGGAGTAATTTTATTCTATGCGATGCTTTAAAGGCATTTCTACGTGGTCAAATCATTAGTTATGCATCAAAGGAAAAGAAGAAATTTCTGGTAGAGTCTCAGTTGTTGGAAAAACAAATACCAGAGTTGGAAAAAGAATCTCAGAGGATTTTATCTACAGAAGATAAAAAGGGTTTTTTGACAAAACCGATGCTAAAATATAATATATTGCAAATTGACCAATTTGAACGTTGGATTCAAAGGTCTAAGCAACGATATTATGGGTTAGAGGACAGAGCACATAAAGTCTGGGCATGGCAATTAAAAACTGAACAAACTTCAAGGATTATTGATGTTGTGACGAAGGACAATTCAGTTACTTTTAATCCTCAGGAAATTAATAACCATTTTTTTTTCATTTTATCAGAAATTATATGCTCCTGAGGGAGTGCGAGATGATGGCTCAATTGAAGCATTTTTTGTCAGAGTTAAATTTATCAATATTGAAGGAGGAGCATGTGAAAAAATTGGATTTTCCTTTTACGGATTTAGAAATAAAGGATGTTATTCAACAAATGCCTAATGGGAAGTCAGAAGATGATGGGTTCACTGTTGAATTTTATAAAGTTTTTTATGATATAAAGTTTTCTATGATATCTGTATTCATAGATGTTCTTAATCAGGTAATTCAGAACAAGCTTTACCAGACTCGTGTTTGAGTGCAATAATAACAGTTATACCAAAATAAGACAGAGACCCTTTGAAGGTTTCTTCTTATCGACCAATTTATTTATTAAATGTAGATTATAAAATAATAGCGAAATTATTAGCAAATTGATTAACAAAGTATTTACCACGATTAGTACATCCTGACCAGGCTGGTTTTATTAAAGATATGTATGCTTCTGATAATATTCTTAGAGTGGTTTCCTTGATCAATGCTTCACGTCAGCAACCCATCCTACCAATGGTACAGATGCTGAAAAAGCTTTTGATAGGGTCGAATGGAATTTATTATTTAAAGTTTTGGAGACATATAAATTTGGACGCTTATTTATTGGTTGGGTGAAGGCATTATATAATAATCCTGTAGCAAGGGTGACGACAAATGGTCAAACTTCTTTTTTTAATTTAATGCATTCAACTCATCAAGGTTGTCCTTTCACACCAGCCCTATTTGCGTTGGTCATTGAACTGTTAGCTCAGGCTATCAGGAAGAATGAGAATATTACAGGTATCAGGATTGGACAGGATGAATTAATTTATTTGCTGATGATGTTTTGATATATTTAACTAATCCAGATCCATCTTTAATTTATTTGCAAAATTGTTTAGAATTATATGGTAAATTATCTGGATATAAAGTGAATTGGGATAAAAGTGTAATACTACCAATTTCTGAAGGAAATTATGATCAATCTAGACAAATTAATAAATTCCGATGGACTGATAAAATTAAGTACTTAGGGATAATGATTGATGTAATTTTTCAATCATTGTATAATTTAAATTATGTACCATTAATGAGAAAGATTAAAACGGATTTGATTAAATGGAAAGATTTACCTTTAACTTTAATAGGTCGAGTAAATTGTATAAAGAAGAATATTTTTCCAGGAGTTCAATATTTGTTTCAAGCGATTCCTTGTTCTCTTCCGAAATCCTTTTTTTTTCAAGATTTAAATAAAGTAGTTTGAGAATTTTTATGGAAAGTAAAATTAACAAGTGTAGAGATATATAAATTGACCTGACAGTATGCTTTAGGAGGTTTGCAATGACCTAATTTTTAAAGTTATTATAAAGCAGCTCAATTAAGATTTATTAATCAAATGTTAGATATTTTGAACCCTCCTACTTGGGCTAGGGTGGAATTGACTGCAATATTGGAACCATGTCCCCATCACTTTGTATTTAAATGGAATACTGTCTGACTACAGAAATATAATATACCAATATTGAAACATTTATTAGAAATTTGGATTAAAAGGAATTTATTAATAGAATCAAAAAGTAGTTTATCAGTTCAAACCCCAATATATCAAATAAATTGATTCCTTTTTCATTGAATAATAGAGTTTTAGAAGATTGGTGGATTAAAGGAATTAAAAGATTGCAAGATTGTTTAGAAGAAGGTAATTTTTTTTATCATTTAATCATCTCAAAGAAAAATTTGGGATTTTAGAGAATTCTCTGTTTGTTTATTATCAAATTAGGCCATTAATGAAAGATAATTTTGGAAGAGAAATGAAAATTTCTAAGTTAACTAAATTTGAATTTATGGTTTCAGATTTTTCAGATAATGGTTTTATATCAGAGATGTATGCATTATTACAATATACAATGCTTAAAATTTTAGATACATCTCGGATTAAATGGGAACATGATTTCAGTTGTGAGATTCGTCAGGTGGATTGGGAAAATATGTGTTATGATGGGTTGACTAAATGAATTAATGTAAGATATAGTATGGTTAATTATAATTTTTTTTGTATGAGTTATATTTAACTCCTGAAAAATTGAAAAAAATATGGATTTAGTAATTCAGGTTTATGTTTTAGGTGTGGATTATGTGTTGGAACATTTCTAAATTCTGTTTGGTTTTGTGATAAAGTTCATCATTTCTGGTTTAAAATTAGGATTTTTCTTCAAACTTTGTTTAAAATTCAATTTCCTTTAGATACAATTTTTGTTGTTAGGTTATTTTACTCCGTTAGTGGACTTGGGGCTGGATAAATTTGAGACAGCGATTATTCATCTAACATTGACAGTTGCTCCTAAATGTATTGCTGTGTCTTGGAAAGGTGAAGCAGAGTTAAATTTAGTTCAATGGCATCATGAGTTGAGGTCGTGTATTTATATGGAGAAAATAACATATAATTTGCATAATAATTATGATTTCATTTGTTAAGAAGTGGACACCATATATAAAGAATATGAATTTAATAATATTGTAAATTACTGAATATTTTTGTTTATATTTAATGCCTCCCTTTAGGGATCTGTTGTGGGAGGGGGAAGGGATGGGTTTGTTTTATTGTTTTATTATTAGACTACTTATTCTGTAAAAGTCTGTTTATTTTTATTGAAAAAATACTAAATAAAGATTTTTAAAAAGATGGAAGGTTCCTTTCAAGTTTGTAAAGAACAAATGGATCGTAATAAAGAAAAAAAATAGAAAAAGTGGAAGATTCTTTTGTTGGATGGAAATTCAGAAGAAGGACTTATTGAAGACTCTTTGGAAAATCAAAGCCGCCAGAATAATGTTAAAATATTGGGAATTCCTGGAGGGATTGAGGGTTTAGATCCAATAAAAATAATTTAAAAGTGGATCCCTGAATCATTGGGATTTAATTTTTTTCCAGAAGGGTTGGAATTAGATAGAGCACATAGGGTCTTAAGAAGTAAACCATATCCAGGTCAACCACCAAGAGCTGCTTTGATTAATTGTTTATGGTACCAAGATATGGAAACAATTTTGAGAGTAGCAGTCCAAAATGCACACAGATATCAATCCCCATTGAATGTACAAGGAAATAAGTTATTTTTTCTGTCTAGCATTGAGTCAAGAAATTATTAAAAGGTGTAAAGAATTTAATTCTGCTAAAGAGGTGCTTTGGAGGAAGGGTTATGAATTCTCTTTAAGGCACCCTGCAGTTTTGAAAATCTTTTATGTTAATTTCCAATCACATTTTTTTGAGAGTGATCACGATGCTTTAACTTTTGCCAATTCTTTGCCAGACAGAGCTACTGAAAGGTACTCTTCACCTAAGAGGAAGACATCTGATAAGATGAATTGAAATGGGAACGGGAAGACAAATATTTCAAAGAACTTGATGATCCGGAACAAGCTTTGGGATTGAATTCATTGGGGTTCTGAGCTGATTGACACATAATTTAATAAGTCCTGCTGGGGGGGATGGAGGTCGTTGAAGCTTTTGGAAGCCATCCGCCAGCTGTGGGATGGATTTTATTTCTTTCCACACCCAGTTAAATGGGGAGTTACTCCCTTTGTAGTTTCCTTTTCTAAAAAAATACCTTTTTATTTGTGTAAGTTTTAGTTTGTTTAGAGAGGGGTTTAGTGGTTGTTTAATTTATATTATTTAGCAAGGGGAGCTTCAATTTCTTTTATTGGAGAAGGGTTTTTTTGTGTGGATAGAAGGAGTAGAAAGAGGGGTTTTTTAAATTTTATTTTTGTTTTATCAATGTCTAGTTGGAACTTTGCAACATTTAATGAGCATGGTTTAAACAATCTGATCGAACGAAAATGTGTTTTAGCTTATATAAAAAAGATGAAAGTTGATATTGCTTTTTGCAGGAAACTCATTTAACTGAAAGAGAACATTTGAAATTGAAGAGGTATTGGGTCCGTCATGTATTTTCATCTTCTTTTAATTTGAATGCAAGTGGAATGGCGATTTCGATTCATAAGAAAATACCATTTGAACTTGAATCTTTGGTGGAATCAGCTGGCCAAACTTTAATGATTAATTGTAAACTCTTTGCTGAGTCATGGTCTTTGTTGAATGTGCACCTGAAGTCGATGATGAACAATTTATGTCTGAAGCTTTTTTAATTTAAAGTCAAGCTAAAGGAAACATTTTGATTGGGGGAGATTTTAATTGTGTATTAGATTCAGTATTAGATAAATCTCCGAAAATCGTGACAAAATAAAAAGCAGCGATCCAATTAGTTTCTTTGATGAACGACTTAAACTTGATAGAGGTTTGGAGATGGTTAAATCCTACTGAGAAAGATTTTTCATTTTATTCCTCTCACTATGACTCATTTTCAAGGATTGACTTTTTTTTGGTATCAGCACATTTTCAGTCACGTAATATTCAAGCTAAATATAAGAGTAGAACAATTTCTGATCATTCATTGCTATTCATGTCTTGTGTTGGACCAGAAGGTATTCAATAAACCTTTCAGTGGAGGTTTAATGTAGTGTTATTGAAAAAAACAGGAATTTGTAAAATTCATTCAGGATCAAATTGATTCTTTCTTAGATTTGAATAGGAATACAGTTCAGCGTAATTTTACTGTATGGGATACTTCGAAGGCTTTTTAAACGGCCAAATTATTAGCCATACATCAAAGGAAAATAATAAGTTTTTGGCAGAGACTCGGTCATTGGAAAAGCATATAGCTGATTTGGAAAAAGAATTTCAGAGGAGTATAATAAGGCAGTTTCGACAAAATTGAAGTTACAATATAATACATTACAAACATACCAATTTTAATGTTTGATTCAAAGATCTAAACAACGGTATTATGAGTTAGGGGACAGAGCCCATAAAGTTTTGACTAGGCAACTGAAAACAGAACAAGCATCAAGAACTATTAATGCTGTAAGGAAAGATAATTCAGTTACTTTTAAATCTCAGGAAATCAATGACCAATTTTTATCATTTTATCAGAAATTATATCTGAGGGAGTTCGAGAAGATGGTTCCATTGAATCATTTTTGTCAGAATTAAATTTGCCGATATTATGCGAAGACGACGTGACAAAACTGGATTCTAATTTTACAGATTTAGAAATAAAGGATGTTATTCAACAAATGCCGAATGGGAAATCTCCAGGAGACGATGGGTTCACTGCTGAATTTTATTAAGTTTTTTTTTAATGATGATCGGTCCTCTTTATTTATGGACGTTCTTCGTCAGGTAACTCAAGACCCAGCCTTACCAGATTCGTGTTTAAGTGTAGTAATAACAATTATACCAAATAAAAGATAGAGACCCTTTGAAAGTAGCTTCATATCGGCCAATTTCTTTATCGAACGTGGATTATAAAATAATAGCGTAATTACTGGCCAATAGACTTGCTAAGTAATTACCACAATTGTTACATGTTGATCAGGCTGGTTTTATTAAAAATACGTATGCTTCTGATAATATTCTTGGAGTGATTTCACTGATCAACACTTCATATCAGCAACCTGACCTGCATTAGATGCTGAAAAGGGTTTTGATAAGGGTCGAATGGAATTTTTAATTTAAAGTTTTGTAGAAATACAAATTTGGAACCTTATTTATTGGTTGGGTGGCTTCTTTCTTTGGCTTGGCTTCACGGACGAAGATTTATGGAGGGGGTAAAAAGTCCACGTCAGCTGCAGGCTCGTTTGTGGCTGACAAGTCCGATGCGGGACAGGCAGACACGGTTGCAGCGGTTGCAGGGGAAAATTGGTTGGTTGGGGTTGGGTGTGGGTTTTTCCTCCTTTGCCTTTTGTCAGTGAGGTGGGCTCTGCGGTCTTCTTCAAAGGAGGTTGCTGCCCGCCAAACTGTGAGGCGCCAAGATGCACGGTTTGAGGCGTTATCAGCCACTGGTGCTGGTCAATGTGGCAGGCACCAAGAGATTTCTTTAGGCAGTCCTTGTACCTTTTCTTTGGTGCACCTCTGTCACGGTGGCCAGTGGAGAGCTCGCCATATAACACGATCTTGGGAAGGCGATGGTCCTCCATTCTGGAGACGTGACCCATCCAGCGCAGCTGGATCTTCAGCAGCGTGGACTCGATGCTGTCGACCTCTGTCATCTCGAGTACTTCGACGTTAGGGATGAAAGCGCTCCAATGGATGTTGAGGATGGAAGCGTTCTAGGAGCCGTAGGTGGTGCCGGTAGAGGACCCATGATTCGGAGCCGAACAGGAGTGTGGGTATGACAACGGCTCTGTATACGCTTATCTTTGTGTGGTTTTTCAGTTGGTTGTCTTTCCAGACTCTTTTTTGTAGTCTTCCAAAGGGGCTATTTGCCTTGGCGAGTCTGTTGTCTATCTCATTGTCGATCCTTGCATCTGATGAAATGGTGCAGCCGAGAGAGGTAAACTGGTTGACCGTTTTGAGATTTGTGTGCCCGATGGAGATGTGGGGAGGCAGGCCCCTCCAGCCGGGGTAAGAAACCTGCATAGGAGAAGGCCACTCCGATATAAAACCTACGACCCAAGGACCTCGCTGCCACGCCCCAGCTTGCTCGGCCATGGCACATGAACCATGGGTGTAAAGGGTGGGGCCAGTACTGCACGCACTGCACTCCACCTAAAAGCTCCTTTGCGCAGGCCCGAGGACAAGTCCACGTCCTCCCCCTCCACGTCGGTTGGGTGGCTAGGGTGATGACAAATGGTCAAACCTCTTCTTTCTTTAAATTATCACGTTCAACTCGTCAAGGTTGTTCTTTGTCACCACCTCTATTTGCATTGGTCATCGAACTTTTAGCTCAAATTATTAGACATAATGAGAATATTAGAGGTATAAAGATAATAGATGATGAATATAAGATTAATTTATTTGCAGATGATGTTTTGATATATTTAACTAATCTGGAATTATCTTTATTTTACTTGCAAGAATGTTTAGAACAATATGGTAAATTATCAGGATACAAAGTGAACTGGTATAAAAGTGAAATATTACCAATTTCTGAAGGAAATTACGACCAGTGCAGACAGATTACTAAACTTCGTTGGACTGATAAAATTAAGTATTTAGTAAAATGATTGACGTAAATATTCAATCATTGTATAATTTAAATTACATACCGCTAATGAGAAGGATTTACCTTTGTCATTAATAGGTCGAGTAAACTGTATTAAGACGAATATCTTTCCACGAATTCAGTATCTTTTTCAATCGATTCCATGTTCTCTTTTGAAATCATTTTTTTCAAGACTTAAATAAAGTTGTCCAATAATTTTTATTGAAAGGAACACTAGCAAGAATAGCGATGCATAAATTGACTTGGAAGTATGCTTTGTGAGGTTTGCAATTACCCCATATAAAATTATTAGGAGGCAGCTCAATTAAGATTTATTAATTATATGTTAGATGTTTCGTGTCCCCTTAGTTGGGCCAGGGTAGAATACTGAAATCTTGTCCACATCAATTTGTATTTAAATGGAATTCTGTTTTATTTCAAAGATACAATGTACCTGTTTTGAAACACTTATTAAGGATTTGGACCAAAAGGAATTTATTAATAGGCTCAAATGGTAAAATTTCGATTCAGGCCCCAATATACCAAAATAGATTAATTCCTTTTACATGGAATAATAGATCTTTAGGAAATTGGCAGATCAAAGGAATAAAGTTATTGCAGGATTGTTTTGAAGAGGGTAATTTTTTTTCTCATTTAAGCAAATGTAATGGAAGATTTAAATCGTGTTTTTTTTTAACTTTTGTAGCCTTTGTTTCTCCAAGGCTGAGAACGTGTTTGTTTTTTTTTAGAATCAGCAGACATAAGCTAAATTCCACCGAGGGGCCAGAGACGCAGTTATCTGAAGTAAGGACATCTGTGTACCAAGAACATTTAATCTTCCTGCTTCTTTTGGTCACAGACTGTCAGAGGCCTCGCCTTGATGCAAAACTATTGTATTCAAAGTGATAAGCTTGCTTGCTTATCTTTCTTGCTGTGCTAGGAATAGGTGCTTGGGTAAGCAGTTTTTGGGTAATATAAGCCATGGTCCCGCTGCTGAAGTTTGAGACTCTCCGAGAGGTGGCAGCATCTCTCAGCAAGAAGAAGAACTTCTAGGATCCAGCCAAAGTCCCGGTCGGGAGAGGTGGAGAAGCTGCTACCGGCGCCCTGGAAACCTACTACAAGTGTGCAGTCATTTCCCTCTCCATTCACAGAGCCCCCCCGCCCCACCTTGCTTGCAGGTGTGCCCTCCCTCCCTTATTCACCTATAACCTGCCTTTGGGACTCCGCTGTCTCCCTGCCTCCCTCCTTTACCATTTCTTCATACCTTGATGAAGGGCTCAAGCCTGAAACGTTGGTGACGTATCTCTGTCTTTGCTATATAAAGGACACTGTTTGACCTGCTGAGTTTCTCCAGTATTGTGCTTCTACTTCAACCACGGTATCTGCGGACTTTCGTGTTTTACCTCAGACTGCAGCGCTGCCATTGTCGGAAAAGCATAGACACAAGGGACGACCTTAGTAGATCTAAAAGCGCCCAACTTTCCACACCTGACCTCTTCTTCAAGGTACAAGAAGAAAAATAGGCGGGGGGCGGGGCCATTACAGGCCAATTGAGCAGTCCAGTCCTTGCAACTGTTACAGCGCCAGCGAGCGGGATCTGGGATTGATTCCCGCGCTGTCTGTAAGGGGTTTGTACCTTCTGCCCGAGTCTGCGTGGTGTCATGATAATGAATATCTATGAGATGTACCGGAAGTCACGTGGTATGAGAGAGATAAGAACACAAGCAGGAGAACAAAGGAAACTGGAGAATAAAAACGACACTGAGAATTTTACCTGATAAAACTTGTGTTTAATGTTTCATTAACTTCACATTTCGGGCCACAAATGTGACATTGGCGACGAGGATGGGATAAGCTTGAAGAAAATTAAAGACTAAACAAAATTACAGAGGTTTACGGACAACTTCAAGGTGATAAGAATTTTCTCTGTGACTCAGTACTTTTGAGGCTGGAATATTTCCTCATGGCTGGTGCAGACAGTGACTTTCTAACACATAGTGGAATTGCTCATTTTGACCCGACTGGTGATGCAAGCACTGTAAGTGTGAAGAGGAAGGCATGGCTGGAAGAATTTGAATCCTACGCCGACAGTCGTGGCCTATTTCTAGATACCGGTGCAGTTGAACAAAGAGCGCAGAGTTACTTCTTTTCACTGCAGGACCGTCAGTTCGGGAAACATTTAAGACACTTTTGAATACTGGAAGAAAGGACGAGTACCGGAAAGCGGTAGATGCATTAAATGCACACTCTGTAGTGACACCGAATGCTACATTTCAACGCCATTTGTTTCGGAGAACGAGACAAGAAGATGGCCAGACAATTGTTCAGTACGTGACGAGACTACACCAGCTAGCTGTTGGATGCAATTACATGCCAGCTGATTTGGACAACCAATTATTGGATCAAGTCGTAAAGCACTGCAGATCAGATAAACTCAGAAGACGTCTACTGGAAAGAGGGAGTGAGTTGGAACTCACTGATGCTTTAACCATTGCTGCTGCATTAGAGGCTGTTGAAGGGCAATTTCATATCATGACCCTGAAAGACAACTCAAGCCAGCAAATTAAGAGGCTCTCAAATCGCCATAATCAGCCAAGATATACGCCGACACATGACGTGGAATGTTATCGATGTGGAAACCGAGATCACTTTGGAAAAGACCCATATTGCCCGGCCAAAGGCAAAGTTTGCAGAAAGTGTGGAGGTAAGGACCATTTTGCAAAGAAGTGCAAAAGCAAGTCCAATGCAGACCAGAAGAGGAAGAGTACAACTTCCAAAGGCAAATCCTGGGGGAAAGGAAAGTATCCTGGAAAGAAAGATACCATTCGCCAGATAGAAGGTGACGATGATGATACCCAGGAGGAACAGAGTTGTTACCAATTTACGTTGAATGAAGTACATCATGAGAAGGTCCCAGTGATCATTGGTGGAGTGACAGTGCAGGTCATTGTAGACTCAGGCAGTGACAGTAATGTGATTGATCGACATTTATGGGAGAAGTTGAAAAGGAAAAAGATCATCTGTACCTCAAAGAAGTGTTCCAAGAAACTGTATCCATACACAGCAACCAAGCCATTGCAGACCATTGGATGTTTTACTGCAACTGTTGAAGCTGGAGATAAGTACACCGAAGCAGAATTTATTGTCATAGAAGAGAGGGGAGAACCATTGCTGAGAAGCACAGTGCAAGACCTGGCAATACTTCATATAGGAGCTTGTGTCAATTCAATTCAGTCATACGAGGATATGAAGCAAGAATTCCCCGCAGTCTTTCAAGGAGTAGGAAAGCTGAAAGGTCGACAATTGAAGCTAGCAGTAGATGAAACGGTCAAACCCAAGGCACAACTAATGCGCCGAACTCCGTTTGGACTTCGTGGGAAAGTCGAAGCCAAAATTAAAGAATTGATCGAACAAGACATTATTGAATCGGTGGAACATTTGACACAATGGGTCAGTCCCGTAGTGATTGTGCCCAAACCAAAGGGTGACATAAGACTATGTGTAGACATGAGAATGGCCAATGAAGCTATAATTAGAGAACGACACCCTATACCAACAGTGGAGGAAATACTTCAAGAACTAACTACCAGCAAGGTATTCTCAAAAATTGATCTGAAATGGGGCTATCATCAATTAGAGCTGGATCCAGGTTCCCGAGATGTGACAACATTTGTGACTCACTGTGGATTGTATCATTACAAGAGACTATCATTTGGAATTAATGCAGCTTCGGAGATCTACCAGTATGAAATCCATCGAGTGATTCAAGGCATTCCTGGAGTTGCCAACATTTCTGACGACATCATAGTCCATGCACCAACGAAGGAAGAGCATGACAAATGGTTGAGGCGTGTACTATCTAGTCTACAGGAGGCAGGCCTTACCGTGAATGGAAACAAGTGCCAGTTCGGTGTGTCAGAAATGGACTTCATGGGACACAGACTTACACGGGAAGGACTAAACCCTGCAGAGGCCAAGGTGAAAGCTATTGCAGAGGCGAGCAGTATTGCTGACGCTGAGAGTGAACAACGGGAAGCGACGACAATATCGCAGGCAGGCCGAAACGAAACCGGAAAGTGCCCAAACGATACGAAGACTTTGTGCCATAGTTTTAATAAGAACTTTGGGACAGTATTTTAATCTTATATCATAAAGTGCATGTATGAGTGATGTAGGAAGTAAACTTTATGTAGTTGAGTTATAGTATTACCATTAGTTACGATGTTTGTAAGTTTCCGAGGGATATTGGTAAGTGAAGGTAAAGTTTATTTCTGATTAAAGGAGGGATGTCATGATAATGAATATGTATGAGATGTACCGGAAGTCACGTGGCATGAGAGAGAGATAAGAACACAAGTAGGAGAACAAAGGAAACTGGAGAATAAAAACGAAACTGAGAATTTTACCTGATAAAACTTGTGTTTAATGTTTCATTAACTTCACATTTCGGGCCACAAATGTGACACGTGGGTTTTCCACGGGGGCTCCGGTTTCCTCCCACCGTTCAAAACGTACCGGGGGTTGTAGGTTAATTGGGGGTAAATTGGGCGGCACTGGCTCGTGGACCGAAATGGACTATTCAGTGGTGTATGTATTCTTCTTTGGCTTGGCTTCGCGGACGAAGATTTATGGAGGGGGTAAAAGTCCACGTCAGCTGCAGGCTCGTTTGTGGCTGACAAGTCCGATGCGGCACAGGCATACATAAGAAGCAAACATATAAACACCATATAAATAGATAGATAGATGGATATAAATATAGATAGATATACATAGATAATTAGATAGATAGATAAATAGATAGATGGATAGATAGATAGATAGATAGATAAATAGATAGATAGATAGATAGATAGATAGATAGATAGATAGATAGATAGATTTATGGATAGGTGGATAGATAGATAGATTGATTTATGGATAGGTGGATAGATAGATAGATCGATAGATAGATAGATAGTTAGATAGATAGATAGATAGATAGATAGATAGATAGATAGATAGATAGATAGATAGATAGATAGATAGATAGATAGATAGATAGATAGATAGATTTATGGATAGGTGGATAGATCGATAGATCGATAGATCGATAGATCGATAGATAGTTATATAGACAGAGTAACAATTAGATTTGGAGAAAGTACCACAAAATGGAGGAAGAACAACTCATATTCCCTCTGGGCATCCTCCAACTGAATGCCATGAACATCGAGTTCTCCAGATTCTGTAAGTGCCCCCTCCACCATATTTTCATCTGCCTCCTTTGCCATAGCGTGCTCTCTCCCTCTCCCTTTCTCTCCTTCTTTCTATTTCTCTTTATCTGTCTCACTCCTCCCTTTTCCCTGTCCTGTTCACCCCATCTCTGCATTCACAGAGCCAAACCCACCTTCCCCTGTCAATTCTCACCTTTCCCATCTCCCGGCCTCTTCGCCATATGACCTTTTGTCTGTTGGTCCATATTCCTCCGCAGTCAACAAAAGACAGAGCAACACCAACGGGCCTCTGGGGTTAAACTAGAAACTGCCGATGCTTGGGTCGAGGGCAGTCCACCAACGTGCTGGAGAAACTCAGATAGATAGATCACGCCACATCGAAGTTTGATGATGACAATAAAATAAATGGAAATGAGAATAGTTGGCAGATGCGACAGAATATAGATATGTTTTTGGGAGATAAATTGAAAAAGGTTTGTTAGTGTAGGTCACATATAAACGCTTTAAAACAGATCTTATTTAAAATACTGGATCTCTGCTCTTGCTAAAGAGTCCGGCTCCAAGAGCCTTTGCAAGGGCTTTGGAGAGTGCCAAAGATACTTCACTTATGGATTGTAGTTTACAAAAAGGCAACAGATGAAAGTGCTTGTAGGAGCTGAAGATTTTCAGGAGTGGAACCTGCTGTTCTAAGAGGATCATGTGGTTTTGAAAGCAGAAAGAGTCAAACAGGCTTTCTCTCTCGGGGAGAGAGAGAGAGAGAGAGAGAGAGAGAGAGAGAGAGAGAGAGAGAGAGAGAGAGAGAGAGAGAGAGAGAAGAGAGAGAGAGAGAGAGAGAGAGAGAGAGAGAGAGAGAGAGAGTCAGACAAACAGACAGAGAGACATATATCCATTCTACAGTGATGCAGTCAGCAACAGCAGCTGGACTGGAACAGGACAAGCTGGCAAGCTTGTGGAATTCCCCATTTGGAAGATGGGTTGTGAGTGCTTAGTTCAGCCTGGTCAAAGCCCTTGTGGTTCATGCAAGAGGAGAGGACAGGCTGTCTAATGTTTCACTTGGAATAAGAGAATCAAAAAGGAACTCTGTGGTGACCTGAATGAAAGAGGGTATTATATGAAGAACCCTTCA
Organism: Narcine bancroftii; assembly: GCF_036971445.1. Taxonomy (NCBI): domain Eukaryota; kingdom Metazoa; phylum Chordata; class Chondrichthyes; order Torpediniformes; family Narcinidae; genus Narcine; species Narcine bancroftii. Next base: position 209,503,392 of record NC_091473.1, read on the forward strand.
GGGACAAGTTTCGTCAGCAAGCACTGAAGTAGCTGAAGGAAGTACATCAGTTGTGGATGTCCAGCGAACAACAAATATCTCTCTGAAAACTGACAAGAACCTTCCTGAGCGGTAATCATTTACCTTTCAAAACTTTATAAATGTTAAATTCTGTGCACAATATAAGATTTGCCTGCAACCAGTGAACTTGGAGGAATGAGAAGTGAGATTGGACTGTGATCCAAAGAACTTTTCTTAACTTACACACACATTACATACACGTGCGCTTAGAATTAGAAGGGGTTAAAGTTAGGTTAGTTAAGTCAATAGTGATAAGTTAAAGTGTGAGCCTGTTTTTATGTTTAAACATCATTGAAAGCAACTTTTATTTAAGTAAACACTTGTCTTGGTGAATATCTATTGTTGCTGGGGGTTGTGCTCCTCTGGGCTCGTAATATGGGACACGGAGATTCTGCAAAATAATTCAGATTGGTAAAGTGAGGAAAGCAAGCTCCTGGAAGACAGAACACTACGTGGCTTAAGGTGAGCTCTTTCAAATTGGAAGGCTCATAGGAAAAGTGTTGAAATTGAAAACAAAAATACAGCTTTGCCATTGCACAGCGAGAAGAGTGTAGAATAGCAATGTCAATTTACAGGTGAAACAATGAATCAATAAGGCTGATCGATGCTGGTTTTCATTATTCAGAGTGGTTTCATGTTGCACCAGAGAGTTTAGAAATGTGGTGATTTTTTTTCCAGACTATAGTCTATAAGGTTTGAACCAGAAGAGTGCGAAACGCATGGGTGTGGCATCAATCTTCCTGTTCCACCAAAACATGTCCCTTATTTCACCTGGCAAACTGAAACGTTTGCTTAATCTTTGGCATCATGGTCTGCGCATAATTTTATGAAGAATATTTGCATTGAAAATAATGGTTCATGCAATAATCCTTCCATTTACACATCTGAGTGATCCAGGGCCCAGTTGAGTTTTCAACACTGTCTTCTAAAATGATAAAAGCTTGCTCATGATCTCCCCTGACGAACGAAATTCCTTGTGCTCTGACAGAGCAAGTAAAAATAGGTGATCATAAGTGTTTGTTCGATGATGCGGTGAAGAAGATCTTTGCACTAATTGGCTCGGTGAAATATAGCTCTCTTGTTAAACCAAATCGCTGGTACTTCTGGGCAGGGGAACATTCTGCACAACGGATCGTTGTCTCGCACAAAAATGGGGTATCCAGCAATTTACCACATCGCAGCCACGTACTTCCCATTTCTTTTGACGGTTGGTATTCCTGGTAAGTTACTGCTGCCGATTTCTGCGCCTGCCCCACAAAGTCCCCTTGTTACCCATTGCAGACGATGACGTTTTCCAGCCCAGGCTTCAAGCATTTCATATCTTCTTTATTTCTTAGTTGACAAGCCCGTTTCTAAATTTCACATTAAAAGTCAGTAATGACATCAACATCTTTCCAACGTCCGTAACTTAGGGATTCATAAATCAAGATTAAGATGGGAGGTTGATTTAAATAGATGAAAATAACTGGATGCAATTATGTACGGAAAATACGAAGAAAATTATTAATGACTGGTTAAATATACTTTTCTACATCAATTATATTGAACTCCACAAAATATGTTTTAAAAAGTTAAATCCAGCATTATCGGATTTATGTTTTAGGAAGTTGGTTCGTTTTTTGCATTCTCCTTGGGAGTGAGTGTTTTTTTTGCTTCGAGGTAAAGAATTTTTCGGATAAAATATGAGGGGTAAAACTCCCACAGGATCTGATGTCGTTTTTGTTGGGTAACATTAAAGTGCTTAGACCTAAATTAAGATTAGCTATGTATCAAATTAAATTTTAGTTTAGCTTTAGCTGTTTCTAGGAAGAGCGTAGCCATTGCTCGGAAATCAAATACGGATGGAGAGATGGCATGTTGAATGTATTCCCCTTGAAAAGATAACATAATTTACGTAATAAGAACATTTTTAATTGAAAATATGGAGCCCATTTTTGGTTCGAAAATGTGAAGGACTCTCTGAAAGCCCGTCCTGTTGGTAACCCACACTTCCATGGTGATTTGTATTGAGATTTATATTTGTCATTCTCCTATCTCCTTTTTCTTTCTTTGATACTTTAGGGGAGGGCTGCTGGGTGGGGGTGGAGAAGGACGGAAGGTGGGAGGGTGATGATTTATATATATATATATAAACAATAAAGCCCCCAGAAAGAGGTTCAATGTTGGAAACCTGCAGTCAGACGAAGCGAGAGGAAACTTCCAGGCAAACCTCAAAGCAAAGCTCGACGATACAACCCGCCTCACGGACCCGTCCCCTGAAACCCTCTGGGATCAGTTGAAGACTACCATACTGCAATCCACTGAAGAGGTACTGGGCTTCTCCTCCAGGAAAAACAAGGACTGGTTTGACGAAAACAGCCATGAAATCCAGGAGCTGCTGGCAAAGAAGCGAGCTGCCCACCAGGCTCACCTTACAAAGCCGTCCTGTCCAGAGAAGAAACAAGCCTTCCGTCGCGCATGCAGCCATCTTCAGCGCAAACTCCGGGAGATCCAAAATGAGTGGTGGACTAGCCTCGCCAAACGAACACAGCTCAGCGCGGACATTGGCGACTTCAGGGGTTTCTACGAGGCTCTAAAGGCTGTGTACGGCCCCTCACCCCAAGTCCAAAGCCCGCTGCGCAGCTCAGACGGCAAAGTCCTCCTCAGCGACAAGATCTCCATCCTCAACCGATGGTCAGAACACTTCCAATCTCTTTTCAGTGCCAACCGCTCAGTCCAAGATTCCGCCCTGCTCCAGCTCCCTCAACAGCCCCTAAGGCTAGAGCTGGATGAGGTTCCCACCCTGGATGAGACATATAAGGCAATCGAACAACTGAAAAGTGGCAAAGCAGCAGGTATGGATGGAATCCCCCCTGAAGTCTGGAAGGATGGCGGCAAAACTCTGCATGCCAAACTGCATGAGTTTTTCAAGCTTTGTTGGGACCAAGGTAAACTGCCTCAGGATCTTCGTGATGCCACCATCATCACCCTGTACATAAACAAAGGCGAGAAATCAGACTGCTCAAACTACAGGGGAATCACGTTGCTCTCCATTGCAGGCAAAATCTTCGCTAGGATTCTACTAAATAGAATAATACCTAGTGTCGCCGAGAATATTCTCCCAGAATCACAGTGCGGCTTTCGCGCAAACAGAGGAACTACTGACATGGTCTTTGCCCTCAGACGCTCCAAGAAAAATGCAGAGAACAAAACAAAGGACTCTACATCACCTTTGTTGACCTCACCAAAGCCTTCGACACCGTGAGCAGGAAAGGGCTTTGGCAAATACTAGAGCGCATCGGATGTCCCCCAAAGTTCCTCAACATGATTATCCAACTGCACGAAAACCAACAAGGTCGGGTCAGATACAGCAATGAGCTCTCTGAACCCTTCTCCATTAACAATGGCGTGAAGCAAGGCTGTGTTCTGGCACCAACCCTCTTTTCAATCTTCTTCAGCATGATGCTGAACCAAGCCATGAAAGACCCCAACAATGAAGACGCTGTTTACATCCGGTACCGCACGGATGGCAGTCTCTTCAATCTGAGGCGCCTGCAAGCTCACACCAAGACACAAGAGAAACTTGTCCGTGAACTACTCTTTGCAGACGATGCCGCTTTAGTTGCCCATTCAGAGCCAGCTCTTCAGCGCTTGATGTCCTGCTTTGAGGAAACTGCCAAAATGTTTGGCCTGGAAGTCAGCCTGAAGAAAACTGAGGTCCTCCATCAGCCAGCTCCCCACCATGATTGCCAGCCCCCCCACATCTCCATCGGGCACACAAAACTCAAAACGGTCAACCAGTTTACCTATCTCGGCTGCACCATTTCATCAGATGCAAGGATCGACAATGAGATAGACAACAGACTCGCCAAGGCAAATAGCGCCTTTGGAAGACTACACAAAAGAGTCTGGAAAAACAACCAACTGAAAAACCTCACAAAGATAAGCGTATACAGAGCCGTTGTCATACCCACACTCCTGTTCGGCTCCGAATCATGGGTCCTCTACCGGCACCACCTACGGCTCCTAGAACGCTTCCACCAGCGTTGTCTCCGCTCCATCCTCAACATCCATTGGAGCGCTTACATCCCTAACGTCGAAGTACTCGAGATGGCAGAGGTCGACAGCATCGAGTCCACGCTGCTGAAGATCCAGCTGCGCTGGATGGGTCACGTCTCCAGAATGGAGGACCATCGCCTTCCCAAGATCGTGTTATATGGCGAGCTCTCCACTGGCCACCGTGACAGAGGTGCACCAAAGAAATGGTACAAGGACTGCCTAAAGAAATCTCTTGGTGCCTGCCACATTGACCACCGCCAGTGGGCTGATATCGCCTCAAACCGTGCATCTTGGCGCCTCACAGTTTGGCGGGCAGCAACCTCCTTTGAAGAAGACCGCAGAGCCTACCTCACTGACAAAAGGCAAAGGAGGAAAAACCCAACACCCAACCCCAACCCACCAATTTTCCCCTGCAACCGCTGCAATCGTGTCTGCCTGTCCCGCATCGGACTTGTCAGCCACAAACGAGCCTGCAGCTGACGTGGACTTTTTACCCCCTCCATAAATCTTCGTCCGCGAAGCCAAGCCAAAGAAAAATATATATATATTTATATATATATATATATATATATACACACACACATATATATTTGTATTTATTTTCTTTGTTTTATTGATGTCGTTTTAAAAATTCTTAATAAAATGTTCAAAAAAACCCCCATCTTTCCAGCATTTGACTTTGTCCCAGTTCCCTCACGCGTTGGTGATAAATATCGCTCCATGCCCGGGTCTGCATCGTCCGAACATCGAACCCATACAGCTGCGCCAGACAATCTCATTCAATCCTTCCCAAACGCATGGTATTTCCGTCCAACGCGGCTCTCTCTCGTGTCCGTTAAAATGTCTCTTTATTGTCAACAATCCCGCGAATCATCCATTTGAACTCCGTTCGATGGGCTCTTCTTGCAGGATACATTTTCTACTAAACATTCCTCTTGGTGGATGCGCTGTTCCCAAGGAAACGGGCGCTCCCTCACCCTGAGTCCACGGGATTCGCAATATCAATGCAGCCATCATCACGATCAGATCCAAGCAGGGATAGTAACGGGCAAGGGCAACTCTGGACTTAGGTTACTGCAGGAACTCACGGGCTGGCGCCTGCACAACTTTTAATGCGATGAAGTTTGACTTTGTATCACAGTGTGGGAAGCGCCGAAGAGTAGCTATCAGAACCGATGTGGAGAACCCGACCACTGAGGAACGAAGCTTCAAGGCTTGTACTGAGGTAGCCCAGTCGTTTGTCGGACTCTCCGGGGTCAAGGTCGGAGGGGGCGGTGGGTGTGTGTCCGCTGCCAGAGGTCGAGAGGAGAGGACGGAGCGGCGGCGTCGGGTGGTGGCGACCGGTTGCGCATGGAGCTGCGGAGCTTCGGAGCCGTGCCAGGTTCGGAGGTCTGTCCTGGGCCTCGCGTCGGACAGCGCCGGAGCTATTGGGAGCTCCGTGAACGATGACTGTGAGGTTGCCTGTTTCCCCAAACGCTGGTGGTCCTTCGACAACTTGTCCTGCAGAGCTCGGTAACCTGACCTGTGATGGCTGCGCGACTGGTAGCTGCCCTTCAGCATCGGAAAATGTTCTTCTCCATTTGAAGTGGCGGGCATTTTTAAATAGCTCGTTTATAACCAGTCTTTACTTGTGCCATTATCTAAACTCATTTGTGCTACTGAATAAAATCACTGTGGTCTTGGGAACGTTGCAATATTTTAATTCCGTGGCAACTTGGTGTTAAGCGACCATAAAGTCCAACTGACAGTCTGACCAGCTGCTCACCGGTAACGGTGAGCATTAAAGCACTGGAGTTTCTGGCGCGACTCCCATGCCCGTCCACCCTTCTCCTCCAACTGGACTTCACCGTCGGACCCCCGACCGGCTAAGCTACCATTCTCACCCAACTCCCCGGACACAGGGTCAGAATGATGGGAACTCACGCGATACGAACCCAGCATGCGGCGGTATCGCCATTAATTAAAACATATCAGGGTTGGCGCGATTGAACGAACTCCAACCCCCCTCCACCCCCGCCTCTCTTTTCAAGTAACTTAATGGTAGTTGTGATACTCTCTCGTGGAAAATGTGATCTCTCCAAATGCACATCACGTTACCAGATGGGAATGGTAGCGGCGGATTTTATGTCTGTTACCTTGAGTGCTGTAGTGGATCAGATTAATAATATCTATAATTATTCCCGTTATTTACGCCTAACTCCGATATGTGCCCTGAAAATTGTGCTGAGATTTACAGCCATAGATTGCTCCGTTTGGCTAACCGTGGCTTTCACTTTCGATCGCTCGATTCCCATTTCTAGTCAAAAGCTACGGGGATGTTATTGTACCAAGAGAAGGGCGACCGTGATGATAGTCATTGTGGCACTAGTGACTCTTGCAAGGAAAGTTTCACCTTACTATATTCACCCTACTATTTTGCAGTCGAACCAATGTTCATCATTGAACACGTGCCGTGGGCACGATGGAATCCTTCCCTTCTTCCTTGTGGAGAGCATACACGGTGTTTAGCGGCATCGTCACGCCTTTGCTACCATTCCGACTCATTGTATTGTTCAATGCTGTAACAATCAGTCATATTCTAGTTGTGAATAAAATGCGCCGGAGACGCCGAAACCATACTAGGATTCAAACCGATACAATCAAATGATATTGTTGTTCACTCTATCTGCCAATTTAATTTTGTTGTGGATCCCTTACATAGTATTTCACTTCAAATGGGCAGTTCAGAATTATTGTTACGCAGACAGAACATCCTGCAACAATGTGTATTTATGATTCGGGTAAACATGCAGTTTAAGGTACTTAACTGAGACTCGGGTGAACAAAGAGCTGCAGATGGATAACCCGGACACGAGTGAACAAAGAGCTGCAGTTGGATACCACGGACTCTTGTTATCAAACGGCTGCAGGTGGATCGACCGGACTCGGGTGAACAAAGAGCTGCAGGTTGATAACTGGGACTCGGGTGAACAGAGAGCTGCAGTTGGATAACCAGGAATTGGGGGAATAAAGAGCTCTAGGTTATAACCCGGACACGGGTGAACAAGAAGTTGCAGGTGTATAACCACGACGCGGGTGACCAAAGAGCTTTAGGTGGATTCCCCGGTCTCGGGTGAACAAAGAGCTGTAGGTGGCTAAAACGGACTCGTGTGAACCAAGAGCTGCACGTTGATAACTGGACTGTGTGAACAAAGAGCTGACGTGGATAAACCAGTCTTTCGTGAAAAAAAGAGTTGCAGGTGGATAACCTGGTCCCTGGTGAGCATAGAGGTGGTTGTGGATACGTTGGACTGAGTGAACGAAGAGCAGCACGCGGAAACCGCGGACACAGATGAACAAAGAGCTAAATGTGGAAACCAAGGTCACTGGTGAACAAAGAGTTGCAGGTGGATTCCCAGGTCTCGGATGAAAAATGATCTGCAGGTGGATATCACGGACTCGGGTGAACAAGGAGCTGCAGGTGGATAAGGAGGATCGTGTGATCAAAGTGTGGCAGCTGGATTCACAGGACTCACGTGCCCGAAGAGTTGGAGAACCCGGTCTCCGGCGAACAAAGAGTTGCAGGTGAATACCCCGGAGTCGAGTTAACAAAGAGTTTCAGGTGGATACACTGGTGTCGGGTTAACAAAGAGCTGCAAGTGGATACACTGGTCTCTGGTGAACAGAGATCCAGGGGGTTATGCCAGTCTGAGATGAACAAATATATGGATAGATCAGATTCGGGTGAACATACAGTTTAAGGTAAGTAACTGGGACTCGGGTGAACAAAGAAATCTAGGTGGATAACCAGGACGCGACTGAACAAAGAGCTGCAGATTGATACCGCCGACTCAGGTGAGCAAAACTTTGCAGCTAGATAACAAGGACTGGTTTGAACAAAGAGCTGCAGGTGGATAGCCCGGTCTGGGTTGAACAAAGAATGAAGGAGGATACATGTGACCCTGGTGAACAAAGAGTAGGTGGTGGATACCACGGACATGGGTGAACAAAGAGTTCAGTTGGATACCCCGGACTCGTTTGAACAAAGGGCTGCAATTGGAAACACCGGATTCGGGTGAACAAAGAGATGTAGGTGGATACCCCATTCTCGGGTGAACAAAGTGTTGCAGGTGGATACCCCGGTCTCGTATGAACAGAGTGTTGAAGGTTGATTCTCCGGTCTTGGGGGAAGAAGGAGCTCCAGGTGGATACCACGGACAAGGGTGAAGAAAGAGTTGCAGTTGGATACACCGGATTCAGGTGAACAAAGTGGGGTAGGTGAATACTCCGGTCTCGGGCTTACAAAGTGTTGCAGGTGCATTCTCCGGTCTCGAGTGAAATAAGAGCTGCAGGTGGATAACCCTGACTCGGGTGAACAAAGAGTTACAGGTGGATACACGGGACTCGGATTAAGTGAGGGCTGCAGGTAGATCGACCGGACTCGGGTGAACAAAGAGCTGCAGTCTGATAACTGGGACTCGGGTGAACAGAGAGCTGCAGGTGGATAACCCTGAATCGTGAGATCAAAGAGCTGCAGCTTGATAACTGGACTGTTTGAACAAAGAGCTGACGGTGGATAAACCAGTCTTTGGTGAAAAAAGAGTGGCAGGTGGATATTCTGTTCCCTGGTGAGCACAGAGATGCCTGTGGATACCTCGGACCTGGTGCACGAAGAGTAGCAGGTGGACAACGCGGAGCCGGATGAACAAAGAGGTCTAGGTTGATAAACTGGTTTCGGATGAACAAAGAGTTGCAGGTGGATACATGAGTTTCGGCTGAGCAGAGAGCTGCAGGTGGATAAATCAGACTCGGGTGAACAAAGAGCTGCAGTTGGATACCACGGACTCTTGTTATCAAAGGACTGCAGGTGGATCGACCGGACTCGGGTGAACAAAGAGCTGCAGGTGGCTAACACGGACTCGTTTGAACAAAGGGCTCCAGTTGGATACACCGGATTCGGGTGAACAAAGATCTGCAGGTGTATACCACGGTCACGGGTCAATAAAGTGTTGTAGGTGGATTCCCCTGTCTCGAATAAGCAAAGAGCTGCAGGTGGACAACACGGACTCGTGTGAACAAAGAGCTGCAGTTGTATACACCGGATTCAGGCGAACAAAGAGGGGTATGTGTATTCCCCGGTCGCGGGTGAACAAAGAGCTGCAGGTTGATAACTGGACTGTGTGAACAAAGAGCTGACGGTGGATAAACCAGTCTTTGTGAAAAAAGAGTTGCATGTTGATAATGTGGTCCTTCGTGAGCATAGAGGTGCTTGTGGATACCTTGGACTGGGTGAACGAAGATCAGCACGTGGACACCGCGGACCCAGATGAGTAAAGGGCTGTAGGTGGATACACCGGATTCAGGTGAACAAAGAGGGGCAGGTGAATACCCCTGTTTCGGGTTTACAAAGTGTTGCAGTTGCATACTCTGGTCTCGAGTGAAATAAGAGCTGCCGGTGCATAACCTGGTCTCTTGTGTACAAACAGCTGCAGGTGGATAACCCTAACTCGGCTGAAGAAAGAGTTACAGATGGATACACTGGACTCGGGTTAACTGAGCGCTGCAAAATGATCGACCGGATTCGGGTGAACAAAGAGCTGCAGGGTGATAACTGGGACTCGGGTGAACAGAGAACTGCACTTGCATAACCAGGACTCGGGTGAAGTAAGAGCTATAGGTTATAACCGGGACACGGGTGAACAAAGAGCTGTAGGTGGATTCCCGGGTCTCGGGTGAACAAAGAGCTGCAGGTTGATAACTGGACTGTGTGAACAAAGATCTGACGGTGGATAAACCAGTCTTTGGTGAAAAAAGAGTTGCATGTTGATAATCTGGTCCCTGGTGAGCATTGAGGTGCTTGTGGATACCTTGGATTGGGTGAACGAAGAACAGCACGTGGACACCGCGGACCCGTATGAGCAGAGCTGTAGGTGGATACCACGGTCACAGGTGAATAAAGTGTTGCAGGTGGATACCCCGTGCTCAGATGAACAAAGAGCTGCAGGTGGATAACGCGGATCGGGTGATCAAAGTGTGGCAGGCTAATGCACGGGACCCAGGTGCCCGAAGAGTTGCAGTTGGATAACCAGGTCTCGGGCGAACTAATAGTTGCAGGTGAATACCCCGGACTCGAGTTAAAAAAGTGTTGCAGCTGGATACACTTGTCTCGGGTTAACAAAGAGCAGCAAGTGGATACACCGGTCAACGTGAACAAAGAGATGCAGGGGGTTATATCAGACTCAGATAAACAACAATATGAAGGTGGATAGACCAGATTCGGGTGAACAAACTGTTGTAGGTAGGTAACTGGGACTCGGGTCAACAAAGAAATGCAGGTGGATAACCCGGACATGAGTGAACAAAGAGCTGCAGATGGATACCGCGGACTCAGGTGAACAAAACGTTGCAGGTTGATAACAAGGACTGGGTTGAACAAAGCACTGCATGTGGAAACCCCCGTCTCGGTTGAACAAAGAATGCAGGAGGATATATGGGACCCGGGAGAACAAAGAGTAGATGGTGGATACCACGGACAAGGGTGAACAAAGAGTTGCAGTTGGATACCCCGGACTCGTTTGAACAAATGGCTGTAATTGGATACCCCGGATTCGGGTGAACAAAGAGATGTTGGTGGATACCCCTGTCTCGTGTGAACAGAGTGTGGAAGGTGGATTCTCCGGTCTTGGGTGAAGATGGAACTCCAGGTGGATAACCCGGACTCGGATCAACAAAGAGCTGCAGGTGGATAACTGGACTGTTTTTAAAAAGAGCTGACGGTGGATAATCCAGTCATTGGTAAACAGAGAGTTGCAGGTGGATATTCTGGTCCCTGGTGAGCATAGTGTTGCCTGTGGATACCTCGGACCAGGTGAACGAAGCACAGCAAGTGGACACCGCGGTCCCGGATGAACAAAGAGCTCTATGTCGATACACTGGTTTCGGGTGAACAAAGTGTTGCAAGTGGAGACACGAGTTTCGGCTGAGCAGAGAGCTGCAGGTGGATAAATCAGACTAGCGTGAACAAAGAGCTGCAGTTGGATACCACGGACACTTGTTATCAAAGGGCTGCAGGTGGATCGACCGAACTCGGGTTAACTGAGGACTGAAAGAAGATCGACCGGACTTGGGTGAACAAAGAGCTGCAGGTTGATAACTGGGACTCGGGTGAACAGAGAGATGCAGTTGGATATCCAGTATTATGGTGAATTAAGAGCTATAGGCTATCACCCGGACACGGGTGAACAAAAGGTTGCAGGTGTATAACTACGACACGGGTGAACAAAGAGCTGTAGGTGGATTCCCCGGTCCCGGGCGAACAAAGAGTTGCAGGTGGATAAGGCCGATCGGGTGATCAAAGTGTGGCAGGTGGATGCACAGGACTCAGGTGCCTGAAAAGTTGTAGTTGGATAACCCGGTCATGGGCGAACTAATAGTTGCAGGCGAATACCCCGAACTCGAGTTAGCAAAGAGTTGCAGTGGATACACTGGTCTCGGGTTAACAAAGAGCTGCAAGTGGATACACTAGTCTCGCGTGAATAAAGAGATGGAGTGGGTTATATCATACTCAGATAAACAACAATATGAAGGTGGATAGACCAGATTCGGGTGAAAAAACCGTTGTAGGTAGGTAACTGGGACCCGGGTGAACAAAGAATAGATGGTGGATACCACGAACAAGGGTGAACAAAGAGTTGCAGTATGATACCACGGACTCGTTTGAACAAAGGTCTGCAATTGGATACTCAGGATTCGGAAGAACAAAGAGATGTTGGTGGATACCCCTGTCTCGTGTGAACAGAGTGCGGAAGGTGGATTCTCCGGTCTTGGGTGAAGATGAAACTCCAGGTGGATAACCCGGTCTCGGGACAACAAAGAGCTGCAGGTGGATAACTGGACTGTATGTACAAAGAACTGACGGTGGATAATCCAGTCTTTGGTGAACAGAGAGTTTCAGGTTGATATTCTGGTCCCTGGTGTGCATAGAGTTGCCTGTGGATACCTCGGACCAGGTGAACGATGCGCAGCAAGTGGACACCGCGGACCCGGATGAACAAAGAGCTCTAGGTCGATACACTGGTTTCTGGTGAACAAAGAGTTGCAGGTAGAGACACGAGTTTCGGCTGAGCAGAGTGGTGCAGGTGGATAAATCAGACTCGGGTGAATAAAGAGCTGCAGTTGGATACCACGGACCCTTGTTATCAAAGGGCTCCAGTTGGATACACCGGATTCAGGTGAACAAATAGCTGCAGGTGGATACCCCGGTTACGGGTGAATAAAGTGTTGCAGGTTGATTCCCCCGTCTCGTATGAACAAAGAGCAGCAGGTGGATAGCACGGTCACGGGTGCATAAAGTGTTGCATATTGATTCCCCGGTCTCGGGTGAAGAAAGAGCTGCAGGTGGATAAGGCGGTTCGGGTGATCAAAGTGTTGCAGGTGGATACACAGGACTCATGTGCACGATGAGTTGCAGTTGGATAACCCGGTCCCGGGCTAACAAATAGTTGCAGCTGAATACCCCGGACTCCAGTTAACAAAGCGTTGCAGGTGGATAACCCTGACTCGGGTGAACAAAGCGTTACAGGTAGCTACACCGGACTCAGGTTAACTGAGGACTGAAGGAAGATCGACCGGACTCGGGTGAACAAAGAGCTGCAGGTTGATAACTGGGACTCGGGTGAACAAAGAGATGCAGTTGGATATCCAAGATTATGGTGAATTAAGAGCTATAGGTTATCACCCGGACACGGGTGAACAAAAGTTTGCAGGTGTATAACTACGACTCGGGTGAACAAAGAGCTGTAGGTGGATTCCCCGGTCTCGGGCGAACAAAGAGTTGCAGGTGGATAAGGCCGATTGGGTGATCAAAGTGTGGCAGGTGGATGCACAGGACTCAGGTGCCCGAAGAGTTGCAGTTTTATAACCTGGTCTCGGGCGAACTAATAGTTGCAGGTGAATACCCCGGACTCGAGTTAACAAAGAGTTGCAGGTGGATACACTGGTCTCGGGTTAACAAAGAGCTGAAAGTGGATACACCGGTCTCGGGTGAATAAAGAGATGCAGTGGGCTATATCATACTCAAATAAACAACAATATCAAGGTGGATAGACCAATAGACCAGATTCGGGTGAACAAACTGTTGTAGGTAGGTAACTGGGACTCGGGTCAACAAAGAAATGCAGGTGGATAACCCGGACACGAGTAAACAAAGAGCTGCAGATGGATACCGCGGACTCAGGTGAACAAAACGTTGCAGGTTGATAACAAGGATTGGGTTGAACAAAGCACTGCATGTGGATACCCCGGTCTCGGTTAAACAAAGAATGCAGGAGGATACATGGGACCCGGGTGAACAAAGAGTAGATGGTGGATACCACGGACAAGGGTGAATAAAGATTTGCAGTTGGATACTCGTTTGAACAAATGACTGTAATTGGATACCCCGGTTTCGGGTGAACCAAGAGATGTTGGTGGATACCCCTGTCTCGTGTGAACAGAGTGTGGAAGGTGGATTCTCCGGTCTTGGATGAAGATGGAACTCCAGGTGGATAACCCGGTCTCGGGTCAACAAAGAGCTGCAGGTGGATAACTGGACTGTTTGTACAAAGAGCTGACGGTGGATAATCCAGTCTTTGGTGAACAGAGAGTTTCAGGTTGATATTCAGGTCCCTGGTGTGCATAGAGTTGCCTGTGGATACCTCGGACCAGGTGAACGATGCGCAGCAAGTGGACACCGTGGACCCGGATGAACAAAGAGCTCTAGGTCGATACACTGGTTTCGGGTGAACAAAGAGTTGCAGGTGGAGACACAAGATTCGGCTGAGCAGAGAGCTGCAGGTGGATACCACAGACTCTTGTTATCAAAGTGCTGCAGGTGGATCAACATGACTCAGGTGAACAAAGAGCTTCAGGTGGCTAACACGGACTCGTGTGAACAAAAGGCTTCAGTTAGATACACCGGATTCGGTTGAACAAAGAGCTGCAGATGGATACCACGGTCACGGGTCAATAACGTGTTGCAGGTGGATTCCACTGTCTTGCATAAGCAAAGAGCTGCAGGTGTCCAACACGGAATCGTGTGAACAAAGAGCTGTAGGTGGATACACCGGATTCAGGTGAACAAAGAGGGGCAGGTGAATACCCCGGTCTCGGGTTTACAAAGTGTTGCCGGTGCATTGTCCGATCTCGAGTGAAATAAGAGCTGCAGGTGGATAAGGCGGATGGGGTGATCAAAGTGTGGCAGGTGGTTACACAGGACTCATGTGCAGGAAGAGTTTCAGTTGGATAAACCGGTCTCGGGCGAAGAAATAGTTGCAGGTGAATACACCGGACTCGAGTTAACAAAGCGTTGAAGGTAGATACACTGTTCTCGGGTTAACAAAGAGCTGCAAGTGGATACACCGGTCTCAGATGAACAAAGAGATGCAGGTGGTTATATCAGACGCAGATAAACATAAATATGAAGGTGGATGGACCAGATTCGGGTGAACAAACAGTTGTAGGTTGGTAACTGGGACTCGGGTGAACAAAGAAATGCAGGTTGATAAATCGGACAAGAGTGAACAAAAAGCTGCAGATGGATACCGCAGACTCAGGTGAACAAAACGTTGCAGGTAGATAACAAGGATTGGTTTGAACAAAGAGCTGCAGGTGGATAACCCGGTCTCGGATGAACAAAGAGATGCAGGAGGATGCATGGGACTCGGGTGAACAAAGAGTAAATTGTTGATACCACGGACAAGGGTGAACAAAGAGTTGCAGTTGGATTCCCTGGACTTGTGTGAACAAAGGGCTGCAGTTGGATACCCCGGAGTCGTGTGAACAAAGAGATGTAGTTGAATACGTCGTTCTCTCATGAACAAAGTGTTGCAGGTGGATACCCCAGTTTCGGGTGAACAAAGTTTTGAATGTGGATTCTCCGGTCTTGGGTGAAGAAGGAGCTCCAGGTGGATAAAGCGGACTCGGGTTTAAAACGAGCTGCAGGTGGATACCCCGCTCACGGCAGAAAAGGGAGCTGCAGTTGGATAAAGCGGATCGGGTGATCAAAGTGTGGCAGATGGATACACAGGCCTCATGTGCACGAAGAGTTGCAGTTGGAGAACTCGTTCTCGGGTGAAAACATAGTTGCAGGTGAATACCACGGACTCGAGTTAATAAAGATTTGCAGGTGGATACAATGGTCTCGGGTTAACAAAGAGCTTCAAGTGGATACACCGGTCTCAGGTGAGCAAAGAGATGCAGGTGTTTATATCAGACTTAGATAAACAAAAATATGAAGGTGGATAGACAAGATTCGGTTGAACAAACAGTTGAAGGTAGGTAACTGGGACTCGGGTGAACAAAGAAATGCAGATGGATAACCCGGACACGAGTGAATAAAGAGCTCTAGATGGATACCGCGGACTCAGGAGAACAAAGAGATGCAGTGGGTTATATCAGACTCAGATAAACAAAAATATGGAGGTGCATAGACCAGATTCGGGTGAACAAACAGTTGTAGGTAGGTAACTGGGACTCGGATGAACAAAAAAAAATGCAGGTGGATAAGTCGGACAAGAGTGAACAAAGAGCTGTGGATGGATAACACGGACTCAGGTGAACAAAACGTTGCTGGCAGATAACAAGGACTGGGTTGAACAAAGAGCTGCAGGTGGATACCCCGGTCTCGGGTGAACAAAGAGATGCAGGAGGATGCATGTGACTCGGGTGAACAAAGAGTAGATGGTGGATACCACGGACAAGGGTGAACAAAGAGTTGCAGTTGGATACGCTGGACTCATGTGAACGAAGGGCTGCAGTTGCATACCCCGGAGTCGGGTGAACAAAGAAATGTAGTTGAATACCCCGATCTCGGGTGAACAAAGCGTTGCAGGTGGATATACTGGTCTCGGGTTAACAAAGAGCTGCAAGTGGATACACCGGTCTTGGTGAACAAAGAGATGCAGAGGGTTATATCAGACTCAGATAAACAAAAATGTGAAGGCGGATAGACCAGATTCGGGTGAACAAACAGTTGCAGGTAGGTAACTGGGACTCGGGTGAACCATGAAATGCAGTTGGATAACACAGACACGAGTGGACAAAGAGCTTCAGATGGATAGCGCGGACTCAGTGAACAGAACTTTGCAGGTAGATAACAAGGACTGGGTTGAGCAAAGCGCTGCAGGTGGATGCTCTGGTCTCGGGTGAACAAAGAGATGCAGGAGGATACATGGGACTCGGGTTAACAAAGAGTATATGGTGGATGCCACGGATAAGGGTGAACAAAGAGTTGCATTTGGATACCATGGACTCATGTGAACAAAGAGCTGCAGTTGGATACACCAGATTCACGTGAACAAAGAGGGGTAGGTGAATACCCAGGTCTCGGGTTTACAATTTGTTGCAGGTGCATTTTCCGCTCTCGAGTGAAATAAGAGCTACAGGTGGATAACCCGGACTCGTGTGTACAAACAGCTGCAGGTGGATAAAGCTGACTCGGGTGAACAAAGAGTTACAGGTGGATACACCGGAATCGGGTTAATTGAGGACTGCAGGAAGATCTACCGGTCTCGGGTGAACAAAGAGCTGCAGGTTGATAACTGGGACTCGGGTGAACAGAGAGATGCTGTTGGATAACCTGGAATAGGGTGAATTAAGAGCTATAGGTTGTAACCCGGACACGGGTGAAGAAGAAGTTGCAGGTGTATAACCACGACTCGGGTGTACAAAGAGCTGTAGGTGGATTCTCCTGTCTCGCGTGAACAAAGAGCTGCAGGTGGATAACCCGGAATCGTGTGTATAAAGAGCTGCAGGTGGCTAATCCGGACTCGTGTGAACAAAGAGCTGCAGGTTTATACCTGGACTGTGTCAACAAAGAGCTGACGGTGGATAAACCAGTCTTTGGTGAATAACCCGAACTATGGTGAACAATGAGCTGCAGGTGGATAACCCGGAATCAGGTGAACAAAGAGATGCAAATGGATACCGTGGTCCCAGGTGAACAACGTGTTTCAGGTGGATACCCCGGTCTTGGACTCACAACGTGTTGCAGGTTGATACCACGGACTCGGATGAACAAAGAGCTGCAGGTGGATACACTTGTCCGGGTGAACAATGACTTGCATGTGCATACCACAGACATGGATGAACAAAGTGATTTAGGTGTATGCACCGGTCTCGGGTGAATAAAGAGTGTCAGTTTGATACATAGGACTCGCGTTAACAACGACGTGCGTTTGGATAACCCGGTCTCAGGTGAACAAAGTGTTGGAGGTGAATACAGCCGTCTCGGGTGAACGAAGATATGTAGGGAGTTAGCCCGGACACAAGTGAACAAAAAGTTGAAGGTGGATAGAGTAGTTTCGGGTGAACAAAAAGCTGTAGGTAGGTAACTGGGACTCGCGTGAACAAAGAGACGCAGGTGGATAACCTGCAATCTGGTGAACAAAGAGCTGCAGGTGGATACACACGCCTCAGGTATCCAATGAGTTGCAGGTGTATATCCCAGACTAGCATAAACAAAGTGCTGTAGTTGGATACATCGATCACGGGTGAATAAAGAGTTGCAGGTGTATACACTAGACTCTGGTGAATAAATAGCTGCAGGTAGATAACTGGGACTCGGCTGAATAGAGACCTGCAGCAGGATAACCAGGACTAGTTTGAATAAAGATATGCAAGTGAATAACACGGTCTCTGGTGAACATAAAGTTGCAAGTGCATCAGCTTGTCTCGGGTGAACAAAGAGCTGCAGGAGAATCTGCCAGACTCGGGTTAACAAAGAGCTTCATGTCGATAAGCCAGATCGGGTGATCGAAGAGTGGCAGGTGGATACACAGGACTCGGGTTAATAAAGAGTTGCAGTTGGATAGCCCGGTCTTGGGTGAACAAAGTGTTGCAGATATGTATCCCAGACACGAGGTCACAAAGAGTTGCAGCTGGATACACCAGTCTCGGATGAACAAAGAGCTGCAGCTGGATAACGCGGTTCGGGTGATCAAAGTGTTGCAGGTGGATACACAGGACTCGTGTGCACGAAGAGTTGCAGTTGGATAACCCGGTCCCGGGCGAAGAAATAGTTGCAGGTGAATACCCCGGAATCCAGTTAACAAAACGTTGCAGGTGGATATACTGGTCTCGGGTTAACAAAGAGCTGCAAGTGGATACACCGGTCTTGGTGAACATAGAGATGCAGAGGGCTATATCAGACTCAGATAAACAAAAATATGAAGGTGGAGAGACGAGATTCGGGTGAACAAACAGTTGCAGGTAGGTAACGTGGACTCGGGTGAACAAAGAAATGCAGGTGGATAAGTCGGACAAGAGTGAACAAAGAGCTGCAGATGGACACCGCGGACTCAGGTGAACAAAACGTTGAAGGTAGATAACAAAGGCTGGGATGAACAAAGAGCTGCAGGTGGATACCCCGGTCTCGGGTGAATAAAGAGATGCAGAAGGATGCATGGGACTCGGGTGAACAAAGAGTAGATGGTGGATACCACGGACAAGGGTGAACAAAGAGTTGCAGGTGGATACCCTGGACTCGTGTGAACAAAGGGCTGCAGTTGGATACCCCGGAGTCGGGTGAACAAAGAGATGTAGTTGAATATCCCGTTCTCGGGTGAACAAAGTGTTGCAGGTGGATACCCCGGTTTCGGGTGAACAGAGTTTTGAAGTTGGATTCTCCGTTCTTGGGTGAAGAAGGAGCTCCAGGTGGATAAACCGGACTCGGGTTTAAAACGAGGTGCAGGTGGATACCCCGCTCTCGTGTGAAAAGAGAGCTGCATGTGGATAAAGCGGACGCGTGTATAAACAGCTATAGATGGATAACCCTGACTCGGGTGAATAAAGAGCAGCAGTTGGATACCCCTGATTCGGGTGAACAAAGAGATGCAGGAGGATACCACGGTCACGGGTGAATACAGTGTTGCAGGTGGATTCCCCGGTCTTGGATGAACAAGGAGCTGCATGTGGATAACACGGACTCGGGTGAACAAAGAGCTGCAGGTGGATCAGGTGGATCTGATGATCAAACTGTGGCAGGTGGATACACAGGACTCATGAGCACGAAGTGTTGCAGTCAGATAACGCAGTCTCGGGCGAAGAGATAGTTGCAGGTGAATACCCCGGATTCTAGTTAACAAAGATTTGCAGTTGGATACACTTGTCTCGGGTTAAAAAAGAGCTGCAAGTGGATACACCGGTCTCAGGTAAACAAAGAGATGCAGGGGGTCATATCAGACTCAGATAAACAAAAATATGAAGGTGGATAGACCAGATTCTGGTGAACAAACAGTTGCAGGTAGGTAACTGGGACTCGGGTGAACAAAGAAATGCAGGTGGATAACCCGGACATGGGTGAACAAAGAGCTGCAGATGGATACCGTGGACTCAGGTGAACAAAGAGCTTCAGGTCGGTAAGCCAGATCGGGTGATCGAAGAGTGGCAGGTTGATACAGAGGACTCGGGTTAATAAAGAGTTGCAGTTGGATAGCCCGGTATTGGGTGAACAAAGTGTTGCAGATGTATATCCCAGACACGAGGTAACAAAGAGTTGCAGCTGGATACACTAGTCTCGGGTGTACATTGAGATACAGGGGATTACACCGGAGTCAGGAGAACAAAAAGATGAAGGTGGGTAGATCAGTTTCGGGTGAACAAAGAGCTGTAGGTAGTTAATTGGGACTCGGATGAACAAAGAGAGGCAGGTGGAATACCCGGACATGAGAGAACAAAGAGCTGCAGGTGGATAACCCGGAATCAGATGGACAAAGAGCTGCAGGTGGATAATCCGGAATCGGATGAACAAAGCAGGATAACCAGGACTAGTTTGAATAAAGATATGCAAGTGAATAACACGGTCTCTGGTGAACATAAAGTTGCAGGTGCATCAGCATGTCTCTGGTGAACAAAGAGCTGCAGGAGAATCTCCCAGACTCGGGTTAACAAAGAGCTTCATGTCGATAAGGCAGATCGGGTGATCGAAGAGTGGCAGGTGGATACACAGGAGTCGGGTTAATAAAGAGTTGCAGTTGGATAGCCCGGTCAAGGGTGAACAAAGAGTTGCAGTTAGATAACATGGACTCATGTGAACAAAGAGCTGCAGTTGGATACACCAGATTCAAGTGAACAAAGAGGGGTAGGTGAATACCTCGGTCTCGGGTTTACAAATTGTTGCAGGTGCATTCTCCGCTCTCGAGTGAAATAAGAGGTACAGGTGGATAACCCGGACTCGTGTGTAGAAACAGCTGCAGGTGGATAAAGCTGACTCGGGTGAACGAAGAGTTACAGGAGGATACACCGGAATCGGGTTAAATTAGGGCTGCAGGAAGATCTACCGGTCTCGGGTGAACAAAGAGCTGCAGGTTGATAACTGGGACTCGGGTGAACAGAGAGCTGCTGTTGGATAACCAGGAATAAGGTGAATTAAGAGCTATAGGTTGTAACCCGGACACGGGTGAAGAAGAAGTTGCAGGTGTATAACCACGACTCGGGTGTACAAAGAGCTGTAGGTGGATTCCCCGGTCTCGCATGAACAAAGAGCTGCAGGTGGATAACCCGGAATCGTGTGTATAAAGAGCTGCAGGTGGCTAATCCGGACTCGTGTGAACAAAGAGCTGCAGGTTTATACCTGGACTGTGTCAACAAAGAGCTGACGGTGGATAAACCAGTCTTTGGTGAAAAAAGAGTTGCATGTAGATAATCTGGTCCCTCGCGAGCATAGAGGTGCTTGTGGAATCCTTGGACTGGGTAAACGCAGAGCAGCACGTGGACACCGCGGTCCCGGATGAACAAAGTGCTGTAGGTGGTTACCACCGTCACTGGTGAATAAACTGTTGCAGGTGGATTCCTCGGTCTCAGATGAACAAAGAGCTGCACGTGGATAACACGGTCTCGGGCGAATAAAGAGTTGCTGGTGAATACCCCGGACTCCAGTTAATAAAGAGTTGCAGGTGGATACACTGGTCTCGGGTTAACAAAGAGCTGCAAGTGGATACACCGGTCTCGGGTGAACAAAGAGATGCAGGGGGCTATGCCAGACTCAGATGAACAAAAATATGGATAGATCAGATTCGGGTGAACATACAGTTGAAGGTAGGTAACTGGGAGTCGGGTGAACAAAGAAATGCAGGTGGATAACCTGGACAAGAGTGAACAAAGAGCTACAGGTGAATACCCGGTCTCGGTTGAACAAAGAATGCAGGAGGTTACATGGGACCCGGTTGAATAAAGAGTCGATGATGGATACCACTGACAAGGGTGGACAAAGAGTTGCAGTTGGATACCCCGGACTCGTTTGAACAACGGGCTGCAGTTGGATACTCAGGTTTCTGGTGAACAAAGAGATGTAGGTGGATACACCGTTCTCTGGTGAACAAAGTGTTGGAGGTGGATACCCCGGTCTCATGTGAACAGAGTGTTGAAGGTGGATTCTCCGGTCTTAGGTGAAGAAGGAGCTCAAGGTGGATAATCCGGACTCGGGCGAACAAAGAGCTGCAGGTGGATAACCAGGAATCGTGTGTATAAATAGCTGCAGTTGGCTAACACGGACTCGTGTGAAAAATGAGCTGCTGGTTGATAACTGGACTGTTTGAAGAAAGAGCTGACGGTGGATAAACCAGTTTTTGGTGAACAAAGAGTTGCAGGTGAAAAATATGGTCCCTGGTGAACAGAGAGGTGCCTGTGGATACCTCGGACCGGGTGGACGAAGAGCAGCAGATGGACACCGTGGACCCGGATGAACAAAGAGCTCTATGTCGATACACTGGTTTTGGGTGACCAAAGAGTTGCAGGTGGATACACGAGTTTCGGCTGACCGTAGAGCTGTAGGTGGATAAATCAGACTCGGGTGAACAAAGAGCTGCAGTTGGATACCACGGACTCATGTTATTAAAGGGCTGCAGGCGGATCGACCGGACGCGGGTGAACAAAGAGTTGCAGGTGGCTAACACAGACTCGTGTGAACAAAGGGCTCCAGTTGTATACACCGGGTTCGGGTGAACAAAGGGATGCAAGTGGATACTACGTTCATGGGTGAATAAAGTGTGGCAGGTGGATTCCCCGGTCTCGGATGAACAACGAGCTGCAGGTGGATAACATGGACTCGGGTGAAAAAAGAGCTGCATGTGGATAAGACGGATGCGATGATCACAGTGTGGCAGGTGGATACACAGGACTCATGTGCAGGAAGAGTTGCAGTTGGATAAACCGGTCTCGGGCAATGAAATAGTTGCAGGTGAATACCCCGGACTCGAGTTAACAAAGCGTTGCAGGTGGATACACTGGTCTCGGGTTAACAAAGAGCTGCAAATTGATACACCGGTCTCAGATGAACAAAGAGAAGCAGGTGGTGATATCAGACGCAAATAAACAAAAATATGAAGGTGGATAGACCAGATTCGGGTGAACAAACAGTTGAAGGTAGGTGACTGGGACTCGGTGAACAAAGAAATGCAGATGGATGACCCGGACACGAGCGAATAAAGAGCTGCAGATGGATACCGCGGACTCAGGTGAACAAAGAGATGCAGGGGGTTATATCAGACTCAGATAAACAAAATTATGAAGGTGGGTCGACCAGATTCGGGTGAACAAACAGTTGTAGGTAGGTAACTGGGACTCGGGTGAAAAAAGAAATGCAGGTGGATAAGTCGGACAAGAATGAACAAAGAGCTGCGGATGGACATCGCGAACTCAGGTGAAAAAAACGTTGCTGGTAGATAACAAGGACTGGGTTGAACAAAGAGCCGCAGATGGATACCCCGGTCTCGGGTGATCAAAGAGATGCAGGAGGATGCATAGGACTCGGGTGTACAAAGAGTAAATGGTGGACACCACGGACAAGGGTGAACAAAGAGTTGCAGTTGGATACCCTGGACTCGTGTGAACGAAGGACTGCAGTTGGATACCACGGAGTCGGGTGAACAAAGAGATGTAGTTGAATACCCCGTTCTCGTGTGAACAAAGTGTTGCAGGTGGATACCCCGGTTTCGGGTGAACAGAGTTTCAAAGTTGGATTCTCTGGTCTTGGGTGAAGAAGGAGCTCCAGGTGGATAAACCGAGCTGCAGGTGGATACCCCGCTCCCGTTTGAAAATAGTGCAGCAGGTGGCTAAAGCGGACGCGTGTACAAACTGCTATAGGTGGATAACCCTGACTCGGGTGAACAAAGAGCAGCAGTTGGATACCCCTGATTCGGGTGAACTAAGAGATGGAGGAGGATTCCACGGTCACGGCTGAATAAAGTGTTGCAGGTGGATTCCCCGGTCTCGGATGAACAACGAGCTTCAGGTGGATAACACGGACTAGGGTGAACAAAGAGCTGCAGGTGGATAAGACGGATCGAGTGATCAAATTGTGGCAGGTGGATGCACAGGACTCATGTGCACAAAGAGTTGCAGTTGGATAACCCGGTCTTGGGCGAAGTAATAGTTGCAGGTGAATAACCCGGACTCGAGTTAACAAAGATTTGCAGGTGGATACACTGGTCTCGGGTTAAAAAAGAGCTGCAAGTGGATACACCGGTCTCAGGTGTATAAAGAGATGCAGGTGGTTATATCAGACTCAGATAAACAAAAATATGAAGGTGGATAGACCAGATTCTGGTGAACAAACAGTTGCAGGTAGGTAACTGTGACTCGGGTGAACAAAGAAATGCAGGTGGATAACCCGGACATGGGTGAACAAGAGCTGCAGATGGATACCGTGGACTCAGGGGAACAAAGAGCTTCAGGTCGATAAGCCAGATCGGGTGATCGAAGAGTAGCAGGTTGATACAGAGGACATGGGTTAATAAAGAGTTGCAGTTGGATAGCCCGTTCTTGGGTGAACAAAGTGTTGCAGATATATATCCCAGACACGAGGTAACAAAGAGTTGCAGCTGGATACACTAGTCTCGGGTGTACATTGAGATACAGGGGATTACACCGGACTCAGGAGAACAAAAAGATGAAGGTGGGTAGATCAGTTTCGGGTGAACAAAGAGCTGTAGGTAGTTAATTGGGACTCGGATGAACAAAGAGAGGCAGGTGGAATACCCGGACATGAGAGAACAAAGAGCTGCAGGTGGATAACCCGGAATCAGATGAACAAAGAGCTGCAGGTGGATAATCCGGAATCGGATGAACAAAGCAGGATAACCAGGACTAGTTTGAATAAAGATATGCAAGTGAATAACACGGTCTCTGGTGAACATAAAGTTGCAGGTGCATCAGCATGTCTCTGGTGAACAAAGAGCTGCAGGAGAATCTCCCAGACTCGGGTTAACAAAGAGCTTCATGTCGATAAGCCAGATCGGGTGATCGAAGAGTGGCAGGTGGATACACAGGAGTCGGGTTAATAAAGAGTTGCAGTTGGATAGCTCGGTCAAGGGTGAACAAAGAGTTGCAGTTAGATAACATGGACTCATGTGAACAAAGAGCTGCAGTTGGATACACCAGATTCACGTGAACAAAGAGGGGTAGGTGAATACCTCGGTCTCGGGTTTACAAATTGTTGCAGGTGCATTCTTCGGTCTCGAGTGAAATAAGAGGTACAGGTGGATAACCCGGACTCGTGTGTACAAACAGCTGCAGGTGGATAAAGCTGACTCGGGTGAACGAAGAGTTACAGGTGGATACACCGGAATCGGGTTAAATTAGGGCTGCAGGAAGATCTACCGGTCTCGGGTGAACAAAGAGCTGCAGGTTAATAACTGGGACTCGGGTGAACAAAGAGCTGCTGTTGGATAACCAGGAATAAGGTGAATTAAGAGCTATAGGTTGTAACCCGGACACGGGTGAAGAAGAAGTTGCAGGTGTATAACCACGACTCGGGTGTACAAAGAGCTGTAGGTGGATTCCCCGGTCTCGCATGAACAAAGAGCTGCAGGTGGATAACTCGGAATCGTGTGTATAAATAGCTGCAGGTGGCTAATCCGGACTCGTGTGAACAAAGAGCTGCAGGTTTATACCTGGACTGTGTCAACAAAGAGCTGACGGTGGATAAACCAGTCTTTGGTGAAAAAAGAGTTGCATGTGGATAATCTGGTCCCTCGTGAGCATAGAGGTGCTTGTGGATACCTTGGACTGGGTAAACGCAGAGCAGCACGTGGACACCGCGGTCCCGGATGAACAAAGTGCTGTAGGTGGTTACCACCGTCACAGGTGAATAAACTGTTGCAGGTGGATTCCCCGGTCTCAGATGAACAAAGAGCTGCACGTGGATATCACGGTCTCGGGCGAATAAAGAGTTGCTGGTGAATACCCCGGACTCCAGTTAATAAAGAGTTGCAGGTGGATACACTGGTCTCGGGTTAACAAAGAGCTGCAAGTGGATACACCGGTCTCGGGTGAACAAAGAGATGCAGGCGGCTATGCCAGACTCAGATGAACAAAAATATGGATAGATCAGATTCGGGTGAACATACAGTTGAAGGTAGGTAACTGGGAGTCGGGTGAACAAAGAAATGCAGGTGGATAACCTGGACAAGAGTGAACAAAGAGCTACAGGTGAATACCCGGTCTCGGTTGAACAAAGAATGCAGGAGGTTACATGGGACCCGGTTGAATAAAGAGTCGATGATGGATACCACTGACAAGGGTGGACAAAGAGTTGCAGTTGGATACCCCGGACTCGTTTGAACAACGGGCTGCAGTTGGATACTCAGGTTTCTGGTGAACAAAGAGATGTAGGTGGATACACCGTTCTCTGGTGAACAAAGTGTTGGAGGTGGATACCCCGGTCTCATGTGAACAGAGTGTTGAAGGTGGATTCTCCGGTCTTAGGTGAAGAAGGAGCTCAAGGTGGATAACCCGGACTCGGGCGAACAAATAGCTGCAGGTGGATAACCCGGAATCGTGTGTATAAATAGCTGCAGTTGGCTAACATGGACTCGTGTGAAAAATGAGCTGCTGGTTGATAACTGGACTGTTTGAAGAAAGAGCTGACGGTGGATAAACCAGCTTTTGGTGAACAAAGAGTTGCAGGTGGAAACTATGGTTCCTGGTGAACATAGAGGTGCCTGTGGATACCTCGGACCGGGTGGACGAAGAGCAGCAGATGGACACCGTGGACCCGGATGAACAAAGAGCTCTATGTCGATACACTGGTTTTGGGTGACCAAAGAGTTGCAGGTGGATACACGAGTTTCGGCTGACCGTAGAGCTGTAGGTGGATAAATCAGACTCGGGTGAACAAAGAGCTGCATTTGGATACCACGGACTCATGTTATTAAAGGGCTGCAGGCGGATCGACCGGACGCGGGTGAACAAAGAGTTGCAGGTGGCTAACACAGACTCGTGTGAACAAAGGGCTCCAGTTGTATACACCGGGTTCGGGTGAACAAAGGGATGCAAGTGGATACTACGTTCATGGGTGAATAAAGTGTGGCAGGTGGATTCCCCGGTCTCGGATGAACAACGAGCTGCAGTGGATAACACGGACTCGGGTGAAAAAAGAGCTGCATGTGGATAAGACGGATGGGATGATCAAAGTGTGGCAGGTGGATACACAGGACTCATGTGCAGGAAGAGTTGCAGTTGGATAAACCGGTCTCGGGCAATGAAATAGTTGCAGGTGAATACCCCGGACTCGAGGTAACAAAGCGTTGCAGGTGGATACACTGGTCTCGGGTTAACAAAGAGCTGCAAATTGATACACCGGTCTCAGATGAACAAAGAGATGCAGGTGGTGATATCATACGCAAATAAACAAAAATATGAAGGTGGATAGACCAGATTCGGGTGAACAAACAGTTGTAGGTAGGTGACTGGGACTCGGTGAACAAAGAAATGCAGATGGATGACCCGGACACGAGCGAATAAAGAGCTGCAGATGGATACCGCGGACTCAGGTGAACAAAGAGATGCAGGGGGTTATATCAGACTCAGATAAACAAAATTATGAAGGTGGGTAGACCAGATTCGGGTGAACAAACAGTTGTAGGTAGGTAACTGGGACTCGGGTGAAAAAAGAAATGCAGGTGGATAAGTCGGACAAGAATGAACAAATTGCTGTGGATGGACACCGCGACCTCAGGTGAAAAAAACGTTGCTGGTAGATAACAAGGACTGGGTTGAACAAAGAGCTGCAGGTGGATACCCTGGACTCGTGTGAACGAAGGACTGCAGTTGGATACCCCAGAATCGGGTGAACAAAGAGATGTAGTTGAATACCCCGTTCTCGGGTGAACAAAGTGTTGCAAGTGGATACCCCGGTTTCGAGTGAACTGAGTTTCGAAGTTGGATTCTCTGGTCTTGGGTGAAGAAGGAGCTCCAGGTGGATAAACCGAGCTGCAGGTGGATACCCCGCTCCCGGTTGAAAATAGTGCAGCAGGTGGATAAAGCGGACGCGTGTACAAACTGCTATAGGTGGATAACCCTGACTCGGGTGAACAAGGAGCAGCAGTTGGATACCCCTGATTCGGGCGAACTAAGAGATGGAGGAGGATTCCACGGTCACGGCTGAATAAAGTGTTGCAGGTGGATTCCCCGGTCTCGGATGAACAACGAGCTTCAGGTGGATAACACGGACTAGGGTGAACAAAGAGCTGCAGGTGGATAAGACGGATCGAGTGATCAAATTGTGGCAGGTGGATGCACAGGACTCATGTGCACAAAGAGTTGCAGTTGGATAACCCGGTCTTGGGCGAAGTAATAGTTGCAGGTGAATACCCCGGACTCGAGTTAACAAAGATTTGAAGTTGGATACACTTGTCTCGGGTTAAAAAAGAGCTGCAAGTGGATACACCGGTCTCAGGTGTATAAAGAGATGCAGGTGGTTATATCAGACTCAGATAAACAAAAATATGAAGGTGGATAGACCAGATTCTGGTGAACAAACAGTTGCAGGTAGGTAACTGGGACTCGGGTGAACAAAGAAATGCAGGTGGATAAGTCGGACAAGAGTGAACAAAGAGCTGCAGATGGATACCGCGGACTCAGGTGAACAAAACGTTGCAGGTAGATAACAAGGACTGGGTTGAACAAAGAGCTGCAGGTTGATACCCTGGTCTCGGGTGAATAAAGAGATGCAGGAGGATGCATGTGACTAGGGTGAACAAAGAGTAGATGGTGGATACCACGTACAAGGGTGAACAAAGAGTTGCAGGTGGATACCCTGGACTCATGTGAACAAAGGGCTGCAGTTGGATACACCGGTTTCGGGTGAACAGAGTTTTGAAGTTGAATTCTCCGTTCTTGGGTGAAGAAGGAGCTCCAGGTGGATAAACCGGACTCGGGTTTAAAACGAGGTGCAGGTGGATACCCCGCTCTCGTGTGAAAAGAGAGCTGCATGTGGATAAAGCGGACGCGTGTATAAACAGCTATAGATGGATAACCCTGACTCGGGTGAATAAAGAGCAGCAGTTGGATACCCCATATTCGGGTGAACAAAGAGATGCAGGAGGATACCAGGGTCACGGGTGAATACAGTGTTGCAGGTGGATTCCCCAGTCTTGGATGAATAACGAGCTGCAGGTGGATAACACGGACTCGGGTGAACAAAGCGCTGCAGGTGGATCAGGTGGATCAGATTATCAAACTGTGGCAGGTGGATACACAGGACTCATGTGCACAAAGTGTTGCAGTCGGATAACGCGGACTCGGGTGAAGAGATAGTTGCAGGTGAATACCCCGGACTCGAGTTAACAAAGATTTGAAGTTGGATACACTTGTCTCGGGTTAAAAACGAGCTGCAAGTGGATACACCGGTCTCAGGTAAACAAAGAGATGCAGGGGGTTATATCAGACTGAGATAAACAAAAATATGAAGGTGGATAGACCAGATTCTGGTGAACAAACAGTTGCAGCTAGGTAACTGGAACTCAGGTGAACAAAGAAATGCAGGTGGATAACCCGGACATGGGTGAACAAAGAGCTGCAGATGGCTACCGTGGACGCAGGTGAACAAAGAGCTTCAGGTCGATAAGCCAGATCGGGTGATCGAAGAGTTGCAGGTGGATATCCCAGACACGAGGTAACAAAGAGTTGCAGCTGGATACACCAGTCTCGGGTGAACATTGAGATACAGGGGACTACACCGAACCCTGGAGAACAAAAAGATGAAGGTGTGTAGATCAGATTCGGGTGAACAAAGAACTGTAGGTAGGTATTTGGATCTCGGATGAACAAAGAGAGGCACGTGGAATACCCGGACATGAGAGGACAAAGAGCTGCAGGTGGATAACCAGCAATCTGGCAAACAAAGAGCTGAAGGTGGATACACACGTCTCAGGTGTCCATTGAGTTGCAGGTGTATATCCCAGACTCGCATAAACAAACTCCTGTAGGTGGATACATCGGTCACGGGTGAATAAAGAGTTGCAGGTGTATACACTTGACTCGGGTGAATAAAGAACTGCAGGTAGATACCTGGGACTCGGCTGAATAGAGACCTGCAGCAGGATAACCAGGACAGGTTTGAATAAAGAAATGCAAGTGAATAACACGGTCTCTGGTGAACATAAAGTTGCAGGTGCATCAGCATGTCTAGCGTGAACAAAGAGCTGCAGGAAAATCTCCCAGACCTGGGTTAACAAAGAGCTTCGGGTCGATAAGCCAGATCGGGTGATCGAAGAGTGGCAGGTGGATACTCAGGACTCGGGTTAATAAAGAGTTGCAGTTGGATAGCCCGGTCTTGGGTGAACAAAGTGTTGCAGATGTATATCCCAGACACGAGGTAACAAAGAGTTGCAGCTGGATACACCAGTCTCGGGTGTACATTGAGATACAGGGGATTACCCCAGACTCAGGAGAACAAAAAGATGAAGGTGGGTAGATCAGATTCGGGTGAACAAAGAGCTGTAGGTAGGTAATTGGACACAGATGAACAAAGAGAGGCAGGTGGAATACCCGGATATGAGAGAACAAAGAGCTGCAGGTGGATAACCCGGAATCGGATGAACAAAGAGCTGCAGGTGGATAACCCGGAATCGGATGAACAAAGCAGGATAACCAGGACAGGTTTGAATAAAGATATGCAAGTGAATAACACGGACTCTGGTGAACATAATGTTGCAGGTGCATCAGCATGTCTCGGGTGAACAAAGAGCTGCAGGAGAATCTCCCAGACTCGGGTTAATAAAGAGCTTCAGTTCGATAAGCCAGATCGGGTGATCGAAGAGTGGCAGGTGGATACACAGGAGTCGGGTTAATAAAGAGTTGCAGTTGGATAGCCCGGTCTTGGGTGAACAAAGTGTTGCAGCTAGGTAACTGGAACTCAGATGAACAAAGAGATGCAGGAGGATAACCCGGAATCGGGTGAACAAAGATTTGCAGGTGGATAACCCGGTCGCAGGTGAACAAAAAGTTGAAGGTGAATAATCATGACTCGGGTGAACAAAGAGTTGCAGGTGAATATCCCAGACTCGGGTTAACAAAGAGCTTCAGGTGGATAAGCCTGATCGGGTGATCAAAGAGTGCCATGTTGATACAGAGGACACGCGATAATAACGAGATGCATGTGGATGTACCACTCTCGGGTGAACAAAGAGATTAATGTGGATAGACCGGTCTCGGGTGAACAAAGAGCTGCAGATAGATAACTGGGACTCAGGTGAATAAAGTGATACAGGTGGATAACGCGGACAAGGCTGAACAAAGAGCTGCAGTTGGATACCCCGGATTCGGGAAAAAAAAGAGTTGCAGATGAATAGCGCGGTCACAAGTGAACAAAGTGTTGCAGATGGATACTACGGTGTTGGGTGAACAACGTGTTGCAGGTGGATACCCTGACTTGGATGAAAAAAGAGCTGCATGTAGATAACTTGGACTCAGATGAACAAAGAGATGCAGGTGGATAACCCGAACTATGGTGAACAATGAGCTGCAGGTGGATAACCCGGAATCAGGTGATCAAAGAGATGCAAATGGATACCGTGGTCCCAGGTGAACAACGTGTTGCAGGTGGATACACCGGTCTTGGGTTCACAACGTATTGCAGGTGGATACCACGGACTCGGATGAACAAAGAGCTGCAGGTGGATACACATGTCTCGGGTGAACGTTGATTTGCAGGTGCATACCACAGACACGGATGAACAAAGTGATTTAGAAGTATGCACCGGTCTCGGGTGAATAAAGGGTGTCAGGTTGATACATAGGACTCGCGTTAACAACGAGGTGCATTTGGATAAGCCGGTCTCAGGTGAACAAAGTGTTGAAGGTGAATACCCCGAACTCGAGTTAACAAAGTATTGCAGGTGGATACAGCGGTCTCGGGTGAACGAAGATATGCAGGGAGTTAGCCCGGACACAAGTGAACAAAAAGATGAAGGTGGATAGAATAGTTTTGGGTAAACAAAAAGCTGTAGGTAGGTAACTGGGACTGGCGTGAACAAAGAGCTGCAGGTGGATATCCTAGACTTGGGTTAACAAAAAGCTTCAGGTGGATAAACCAGATCGGGTGATCAAAGAGTGGCATGTTGATACACAGGGCTCGGGATAACAACGAGATGCATGTGGATGCACCGGTCTATGGTGAACAAAGAGAATAAGGTGGATAGACCGGTCTCGGGTGAACAAGGAGCTTCAGGTAGATAACTGGGACTCGGCTGAATAGAGACCTGCAGCAGGATACGCAGGACTAGTTTGAATAAAGATATGCAAGTGAATAACACGGTCTCTGGTGAACATAAAGTTGCAGGTGCATCAGCATGTCTCGGGTGAACAAAGAGCTGCAGGTGAATCTCCCAGACTCGGGTTAACAAAGAGCTTCAGGTCGATAGGCCAGATCGGGTGATCGAAGAGTGGCAGGTGGATACACAGGACTCGGGTTAATAAAGAGTTGCAGTTGGATAGCCCGGTCTTGGGTGATCAAAGTGTTGCAGATGTATATTCCAGACACGAGGTCACAAAGAGTTGCAGCTGGATACACCAGTCTCGTGTGAACATTGAGATACAGGGGATTACCCCGGACTCAGGTGAACAAAAAGATGAAGGTGGGTAGATCAGATACGGGTGAACAAAGAGCTGTAGGTAGGTAATTGGGACTCGGATGAACAAAGAAATGCAGATGGATAACCCGGACATGAGAGAAAAAAGAGCTGCAGGTGGATAACCCGGAATCGGATGAACGAAGAGCTGCAGGTGGATACTGCCGTCTCAGGTGTACAAAACGTTACAAGTGGAGAACGAGGTCTGGGATGGACAAAGAGCTGCAGGTGGATACATCGGTGTCGGGTGAACAATGAGGTACAGGACGTTACCCCGGTCTCAGGTGAACAAAAAGATGAAGGTGGATAGACCAGAGCTGGGTGAACAAAGAGTTGCAGCTAGGTAACTGGGACTCGGATGAAAAAAGAGATGCAGGTGGATAACCTGGAATCGGGTTATCAAAGATGTGCAGGTGGATAACCCGGTCGCAGATGAACAAAAAGTTGTAGGTGAATAATCATGACTCGGGTGAACAAAGAGCTGCAGGTGGATATCCTAGACTTGGGTTAACAAAGAGCTTCAGGTGGATGAACCAGATCGGGTGATCAAAGAGTGGCATGTTGATACACAGGACTCGGGATAACAACGAGATGCATGTGGATGCACCGGTCTATGGTGAACAAAGAGAATAAGGTGGATAGACCTGTCTCGGGTGAACAAGGAGCTTCAGGTAGATAACTGGGACTCGGCTGAATAGAGACCTGCAGCAGGATACGCAAGACTAGTTTGAATAAAGATATGCAAGTGAATAACACGGTCTCTGGTGAACATAAAGTTGCAGGTGCATCAGCATGTCTCGGGTGAACAAAGAGCTGCAGGAGAATCTCCAAGACTCGGGTTAACAAAGAGCTTCAGGTCGATAAGCCAGATCGGGTGATCGAAGAGTGGCAGGTGGATACACAGGACTCGGGTTAATAAAGAGTTGCAGTTGGATAGCCCGGTTTGGGTGAAAAAAGTGTTGCAGGTTGATACCACGGACTTGGATGAACAAAGTGATGTAGGTGGAAACACCGGTCTCATGTGAATAAAGAGTGTCAGGTTGATACATAGGACTCGCGTTAACAACGAGGTGCATTTGGATAACCCGGTCTCAGGTGAACAAAGTGTTGCAGGTGAATACCCCGAACTCGAGTTTACAAAGTATTGCAGATGGATACAGCGGTCTCGGGTGAACAAAGATATGCAGGGAGTTAGCCAGGACACAAGTGAACAAAAAGATGAAGGTGGATAGACTAGTTTCGGGTGAACAAAGAGCTGCAGTTGGATAAGCTGGATCGGGTGATGAAAGAGTGGCATGTGGATACACAGGACTCGGGTGAACAAAGAGTTGCTGTTGGAGAACCCGGTCTCGGCTGAACAACGTGTTGCAGGTGAATACTCAGGACTCGGGTGAACAAAGAGATGCAGGGGGATACACCGGCCTCTGATGAAAACAATATGAAGGTAGATAGCCCGGACTCGGGTGAACAAAGAGCTGCAGGTAGATTACTGGGACTCAGGTGAATAAAGAGTTGCAGGTGGATAACGCGGACAAGGCTCAACAAAGAGCTGCAGTTGGATACCCCGGATTCGGGTGAACAAAGATTTGCAGATGAATAGCGCAGTCACAAGTGAACAAAGTGTTGCTGATGGATACCCCGGTGTTGGGTGAGCAACGTGTTGCAGGTGCATACCCCAGACTCGGATGAACAAGGAGTTGCGTTTGGATAACCCGGTCTTGGGTGAAAAATGTGTTGCAGATGTATATCCCAGACACGAGTTAACAAAGAGCTGCAGCTGGGTACGCCGGTCTCGGGTTAACAAAGAGCTGCACATGGATACACCAGTCTCGGGTGAACATTGAGATACAGAGGATTACCCAGGACTCAGGTGAAGAAAAAGATGAAGGTGGGTAGATCAGAGTCGGGTGAACAAAGAGCTGTAGGTAGGTAATTGGGATTAGGATTAACAAAGCGATGCAGGGGGATAACCCGGACATGAGAGATCAAAGAGCTGTAGGTAGGTAATTGGGACTCGGATGAACAAAGAGATACAGGTGGATAACCCGGACATGAGAGAACAAAGAGCTGCAGATGGATAACCCGGAATCGGATGAACAAAGAGCTGCAGGTGGATACTGCCGTCTCAGGTGTACAAAACGTTACAAGTGGATAACCAGGTCTGGGATGGACAAAGAGCTGCAGGTGGATATATCGGTCTCGGATGAACGATGAGATACAGGGGGTTACCCCGGTCGCAGGTGAACAAAAAGATGAAGGTGGATAGACCAGAGCCGGGTGAACAAAGAGTTGCAGCTAGGTAACTGGGACTCGGATGAACAAAGAGATGCAGGTGGATAACCCGGAATCGGGTGAACAAAGATTTGCAGGTCGATAACCCGGTCTCAGGTGAACAAAAAGTTGCAGGTGAATTATCATAACTCAGGTGAACAAAGAGCTACAGGTGGATATCCCAGACTCGGGTTAACAAAGAGCTTCAGGTGGATAAGCCAGATCGGGTGATCAAAGAGTGGCATGTTGATACACAGGACTCGGGATAATAACGAGATGCATGTGGATAAGTTCACAAGTGAACAAAGAGTTGCAAGTGGATAACAGGGAATCGGTTGAACAAAGAGGTGCAGATGGATACACCGGTTTCGGGTGAAGAAAGAGTTACAGGTTAATACAAGAATTTCAGGTGAACAGGGTGCTGCTGGTGGATACACTGGACTCGGGTTATCAAAGAGTTGCAGGTAGATAACTGGTTCTCGGCTGAACAAAGAGCTACAGTAGGATCACCAGGTCGAGAATGAAAAAAAGATATGCAGGTGAATAACCCGGTCTCAGGTGAACAAAAAGCTGCAGGTGGATATCCAGGACTCGGGTTTATAAAGGGCTTCAGGTGGATAAGCTGGATCGGGTGATCAAAGAGTGGCAGGTGGCTACACAGGATTCGGGTTAACAAAGAGTTGCGTTTGAATAACCCGGTCTCGGTGAACAAAGTGTTGCAGGTGAATACCCCGGACTCGAGTTAACAACGATTTGCAGCTGGATACGCCGGTCGCGGGTGAATAAAGAGTTGCAGGTTGATTCTCGAGTTTCAGGTGAACAATGTGCTGCAGGTGGATACTCAGGACTCGTGTGAACAAAGAGCTGCAGGTAGATAACTGGGACTCGGCTGAACAAACAGCTACAGTAGGATAACCAGGATACGGGTGAATAAAGATATGCAGGAGGATAACTCGGTCTCAGGTGAACAAAATTTGTAGGTGGATAACCATGACTCGGGTTAACAAAGAACTGCAGGTGGATAAGCTGCATCGGGTGATCAAAAAGTGGCAGATGGACACACAGGACTCTGGTTAACAAAGAGGTCAGTTGGATAATCCAGTCGCGGGTGAACGAAGTGTTGCAGGTGAATATCACCGAATCGAGTTAACAAAGAGTTGCAGGTGGATACACCGGTCTAGGGTGAACAGATAGCTTCAGGTG
Source organism: Narcine bancroftii (assembly GCF_036971445.1). Classification (NCBI taxonomy): domain Eukaryota; kingdom Metazoa; phylum Chordata; class Chondrichthyes; order Torpediniformes; family Narcinidae; genus Narcine; species Narcine bancroftii. The sequence continues at coordinate 209,538,830 of NC_091473.1, forward strand.
GATAAGCCAGATTGGGTGATCAAAGAGTGGCATGCCGATATGCAGGATGCGGGATAATAACGAGCTGCAGGTGGATGCACCGGTCTCGGATGAACAAAGAGATTAAGGTGGAGAGACCGGTCTCGGGTGAACAAAGAGTTTCAGGTAGATAACTGGGACTCAGGTGAATAAAGAGATGCAGGTGGATAACGCGGACGAGGCTGAACAAAGAGCTGCAGCTGGATACCCCGGATTCGGGTGATCAAAGAGTTGCAGATGAATAGCGCGGTCACAAGTGAACAAAGTGTTGCAGATGGATACCCCGGCGTTGGGTGAACAACGTGTTGCAGGTGGATACCTTGACTTGGATGAAAAAAGAGCTGCATGAAGATTACTGGGACTCAGATGAATATAGAGATGCAGGTGGATAACCCGAACTATGGTGAACAACGTGTTACAGGTGGATACACCTGTCTCGGGTGAATAGTGAGTTGCAGGTATATACCACAGACACGAATGAACAAAGTGATTTAGGTGTATGCACCGGTCTCGTGTGAATAAAGAGTGTCAGGTTGATACATAGGACTCACGTTAACAACGAGGTGCAGTTGGATAACCCGGTCTCAGGTGAACAAAGTGTTGCAGGTGGATACAGCGGTCTCGGGTGAATGAAGATATGCAGGGAGTTAGCCAGGACACAAGTGAACAAAAAGATGAAGGTGGATAGGCTAGTTTCGGGTGAACAAAGAGCTGCAGTTGGATAAGCTGGATCGGGAGATGAAAGAGTGGCAGGTGGATACACAGGACTCGGGGGAACAAAGAGTTGCTGTTGGAGAACCCGGTCTCGGCTGAACAACGTGTTGCAGGTGAATACTCAAGACTCGTGTGAACAAAGAGATGCAGGGGGATACACTGGCCTCTGGTGAAAACAATATGAAGGTAGATAGACCGGACTTGGGTGAACAAAGAGCTGCAGGTATATAACTGGGACTCAATTGAATAAAGAGTTGCAGGTGGATAACGCGGACAAGGCTGAACAAAGAGCTGCAGTTGGATAACCCGGATTCGGGTGAACAAAGATTTGCAGATGAATAGCGCGGTCACAAGTGAACAAAGTGTTGCAGATGGATACCCCCATGTTGGGTGTGCAACGTGTTGCAGGTACATATCACGGACTCAGATGAACAAGGAGTTGCATTTGGATAACCCGGTCTTGGGTGAACAAAGAGCTGCAGGTGGATACCCCGGATTCGGGTGAACAAAGATTTGCAGATGAATAGCGCGGTCACAAGTGAACAAAGTGTTGCAGCTGGATACCCCCGTGTTGGGTGTGCAACGTGTTGCAGGTACATATCACGGACTCAGATGAACAAGGAGTTGCATTTGGATAACCCGGTCTTGGGTGAACAAAGAGCTGCAGGTGGATACTGCCGTCTCAGGTGTACAAAACGTTAAAAGTGGATAACCAGGTCTGGGATGGACAAATAGCTGCAGGTGGATACATCGCTCTCGGATGAACAATGAGGTACAGGAGGTTACCCCGGTCTCAGGTGAACAAAAAGATGAAGGTGGATAGACCAAAGCCGGGTGAACAAAGAGTTGCAGCTAGGTAACTGGGACTCGGATGAACAAAGAGATGCAGGTGGATAACCCGGAATCGGGTGAACAAAGATTTGCAGGTGGATAACCCGGTCGCAGGTGAACAAAAAGTTTCAGGTGAATAATCATGACTCGGGTGAACAAAGAGTTGCAGGTGGATTTCCCAGACTCGGGTTAACAAAGATCTTCAGGTGGATAAGCCAGATCGGGTGATCAAAGAGTGGCATGTTGATACACAGGACTCGGGATAATAACGAGATGCATGTGGATGCACCGGTCTAGGGTGAACAAAGAGATTAAGGTGGATAGACCGGTCTCCGGTGAACAAAGAGCTGCAGGTAGATAACTGGGACTCAGGTGAATAAAGAGTTGCAGGTGGATAACGCGGACACGACTGAACAAAGAGCTGCAGTTGGATACCCCGGATTCGGGTGAACAAAGAGTTGCAGATTTTTAGCGCGGTCACAAGTGAACAACGTGTTACAGGTGGATACACCGGTCTTGGGTGAACAACGTGTTGCAGGTTGGTACCACGGACTCGGATGAAAAAAGAGCTGCATGTAGATAACTGGGACTCAGATGTACAAGGAGATGCAGGTGGAGAACCCGAACTCTGGTGAACAATGAGCTGCAGGTGGATAACCCGGAATCAGGTGAACAAAGAGCTGCAAATGGATGCCGTGGTCTCAGGTGAACAAGGTGTTGCAGGTGGATACCCCGGTCTTGGGTGAAGAACGTGTTGCAGGTTGATACCACAGACTCGGATGAACAAAGAGCACCAGGTGGATACACCTGTCTCGGGTGAACAATGACTTGCAGGAGCATAGCACAGACACGGATGAACAAAGTGATGTAGGTGTATACACCGGTCTCGTGTGAATAAAGAGTGTCAGGTTGATGCATAGGACTCGTGTTAACAACGAGGTGCATTTGGATAACCCGGTCTCAGGTGAACAAAGTGTTGCAGGTGTATACCCCGAACTCGAGTTAAGAAAGTATTGCAGGTGGATACAGCGTTCTCGGGCGAACCAAGATATGCAGGGAGTTAGCCAGGACACAAGTGAACAAAATGATGAAGGTGGATAGACTAGTTTCGGGTGAACAAAGAGCTGCAGTTGGATAAGCTGGATCGGGTGATGAAAGAGTGGCAGGTTGATACACAGGACTCGGGTGAAAAAAGAGTTGCTGTTGGAGAACCCGGTCTCGGCTGAACAACGTGTTGCAGGTGAATACTCAGGACTCGGGTGAACAAAGAGTTGCTGTTGGAGAACCCGGTCTCGGCTGAACAACGTGTTGCAGGTGAATACTCAGGACTCGGGTGAACAAAGAGGTGCAGGGGGATACACGGGCCTCTGGTGAAAACAATATGAAGGTAGATAGACCGGACTCGGGTGAACAAAGAGGTGCAGATGAATAGCGCGGTCACAAGTGAACAAACTGTTGCAGATGGATACCCCAGTGTTGGGTGAGCAACGTGTTGCAGGTGCATACCCCGGACTCGGATGAACAAGGAGTTGCATTTGGATAACCCGGTCTTGGGTGAACAATGTGTTGCAGATGTATATCCCAGACATGAGTTAATGAAGAGCTGCAGCTGTATACGCCGGTCTCGGGTTAACAAAGAGCTGCGCATGGATACACCAGTCTCGGGTGAACATTGAGATACAGAGGATTACCCCGGACTCAGGTGAAGAAAAAGATGAAGGTGGGTAGATCAGAGTCGGGTGAACAAAGAGCTGTAGGTAGGTAATTGGGACTCGGATGAACAATGAGCTGCAGGTGGATAACCCGGAATCAGGTGAACAAAGAGCTGCAAATGGATGCCGTGGTCTCAGGTGAACAAGGTGTTGCAGGTGGATACCCCGGTCTTGGGTGAAGAACGTGTTGCAGGTTGATACCACAGACTCGGATGAACATAGAGCACCAGGTGGATACACCTGTCTCGGGTGAACAATGACTTGCAGGTGCATACCACAGACACGGATGAACAAAGTGATGTAGGTGTATACACCGGTCTCGTGTGAATAAAGAGTGTCAGGTTGATGCATAGGACTCGTGTTAACAACGAGGTGCATTTGGATAACCCAGTCTCAGGTGAACAAAGTGTTGCAGGTGTATACCCCGAACTCGAGTTAAGAAAGTATTGCAGGTGGATACAGCGTTCTCGGGCGAACCAAGATATGCAGGGAGTTAGCCAGGACACAAGTGAACAAAATGATGAAGGTGGATAGACTAGTTTCGGGTGAACAAAGAGCTGCAGTTGGATAAGCTGGATCGGGTGATGAAAGAGTGGCAGGTTGATACACAGGACTCGGGTGAAAAAAGAGTTGCTGTTGGAGAACCCGGTCTCGGCTGAACAACGTGTTGCAGGTGAATACTCAGGACTCGGGTGAACAAAGAGTTGCTGTTCGAGAACCCGGTCTCGGCTGAACAACGTGTTGCAGGTGAATACTCAGGACTCGGGTGAACAAAGAGGTGCAGGGGGATACACGGGCCTCTGGTGAAAACAATATGAAGGTAGATAGACCGGACTCGGGTGAACAAAGAGGTGCAGATGAATAGCGCGGTCACAAGTGAACAAACTGTTGCAGATGGATACCCCAGTGTTGGGTGAGCAACGTGTTGCAGGTGCATACCCCGGACTCGGATGAACAAGGAGTTGCATTTGGATAACCCGGTCTTGGGTGAACAATGTGTTGCAGATGTATATCCCAGACATGAGTTAATGAAGAGCTGCAGCTGTATACGCCGGTCTCGGGTTAACAAAGAGCTGCGCATGGATACACCAGTCTCGGGTGAACATTGAGATACAGAGGATTACCCCGGACTCAGGTGAAGGAAAAGATGAAGGTGGGTAGATCAGAGTCGGGTGAACAAAGAGCTGTAGGTAGGTAATTGGGACTCGGATGAACAAAGAGATGCAGGTGGATAACCCTCGTCACCCTTGCTACAGGATTATTATATAATGCCTTCACCCAACCAATAAATAAACAGCCAAATTTATATTTCTCCAAAACTTTAAATAAAGAAATTCCATTCGACCCAATCAAAAGCTTTTTCAGCATCTGTACCATTGGTTGGAATGGTTGCTGACGTGAAACATTGATCAATGAAACCACTCTAAGAATATTATCAGAAGCATACCTATCTTTAATAAAACCAGCCTGGTCAGAATGTACTAATTGTAGTAAATACTTTGACAATTAATTTGCTAATAATTTCGATATTATTTTATAATCCACATTTAATAAATAAATTGGTTGATAAGAAGAAACCTTCAAAGGGTCTCTGTCTTATTTTGGTTTAACTGTTATTATTGCACTCAAATACGCGTCTGGTAAAGCTTGTTCTGAGTTACCTGATGAAGAACATCCATGAATACGATGTCATAGAAAACTTTATATCATAAAAAACTTTATAAAATTCAACAGTGAACCCATCATCTTCTGGTGACTTCCCATTAGGCATTTGTTGAATAACATCCTTTATTTCTAAATCCGTAAAAGGAGAATCCAACTTTTTCACATCCTCATCCTTCAATATTGATAAATTTCACTCTGACAAAAACGCTTCAATAGAACCATTATCTCGCACTCCCTCAGGAGCATATAATTTCTGATCAAATGGAAAAAAAATGGTCATTAATTTCCTGAGGTTTAAATGTAACTGAATTGTCCTTCCTCACAAGATTAATAATCCTTGAAGCTTGTTCAGTTTTTAATTGCCATGCCAAGACTTTATGTGCTCTGTCCTCTAACTAATAATAACGTTGCTTAGATCTTTGAATCAAACATTAAAATTGGTCAGTTTGCAATATATTATATTTTAGCTTCGATTTTGTCAAAAAGGCCTTTTTATCTACTGTAGAATTCCTCTGAGATTCTTTTTCCAACTCTGCTATTTGTTTTTCCAACATCTGAGATTCTACCAGAAATTTCTTCGTTTCCTTTGATGCATAACTAATGATTTGACCACGTAGAAATGCCTTTAAAACATCCCATAGAATAAAATTACTCCTGACTGTATTCTTATTTTAATCAAAATAAATAACAATTTGATCCTTAATAAATTTTACAAATTCTGTTTTTTCAATAACATTATATTAAACCTCCACCGAAAAATTGATTGATTAACTTCCGGCCCCACACAAGAAATAAACAGCAAAGAATGGTCAGAAATAATCCTACTCATATCTTCAGCTTAAATGAAACATGCTTGCAAATGTGCTGATGCTAAAAGAAGTCAATCTTAGAAAATGAATCATGACGTGAAGAATAAAATGAAAAATCTTTCTCAGTAGGATTTAAACTTCTCCAGACTTCTACCAAATTCAGATCTTTCATTAAGGAAACCAATTGAACTGCTGCTTTCGATTCTTTCACAACTTTCGGAAATTTATCCAATAATGGGTCTTTTTAAAAAAATGTATTCATTTGAAAAATTGTTAGTAATAATACAACATACAAAGAATATCAACATTTATATATATATATATATATATATATATATATATATATATATAAATTTAAGAATAAAAAGTAAGAAAAATAATAAAAGATAATTTTTAAATCAAAATTAAATGCCCACCCACCTTCCCACACCTTCAGCCAGCTCTCCTAAGAAGAGCCAAAAATATATAAAGAAAAACTAAAAATAAGATGAATCAAGGTACATCTACATGCATATACTCCAAATATGGTAACCACTTATTAATAAAAAAGAATAATTATCATGCAAAACATGTTATTTTTTTCCCATAATAATACAAGCTTTCATTTAATTATGCCATCGCATTATGTTAATTACTATATTATATTTCCATGTACTTGCTACACATTTTCGAGGTATGGACAATGGCAATTATACAAATGCAATTTGGAATTTATCCAACCCCAATCCCTTTAAAGGAACCACATAACCCAACAAAAAATGGATGGTTCTAATGGTAACTTAAACTTGCATAATTTTTTTCCAAAGTTAGCTTAATTACTTCCCAAAATGGTTGTACATACATATAGGACCAAACAGCATGTAAAAAAGTTCCAACACATATATCACATCTGAAACAGGAATCTGAATGACTGAAACCATATTTTTTCAATTTCTTAGGAGTTAAATATAACTGATGTAAAAAATTATAATTAACCATTCCATACCGTGCATTCGTCCATTTAGTAACACTATCATGACACATATCCATCCAATATTCTTCCAGGAAAAACAAAAGTTAAATCATTTTCCCATTTAAGTTTAGATTTCTCCCATTCTGGCTTATCCATGGTATCTTGTAATTCTTGATACATAACAGAGATATAGCTCTTTTTTTTTGCTATAGAGGAAATCAAAGACTCGAATTCCAACATTCCAGGTAAAATTTATTTCTCTACCATACATATATTTCACCAAAGATCGAATTTAATAATAAACAAATAAAGAATTTTATACAATATCAAAATGTTCTTTCAATTGATTAAAAGAAAGAAAGTGCCTTTCAACAAAGCAATCCTGTAATGTTTTTAAACCCTTAAAATCCCAATTCTTTAAATGGCTATTAAATATTGAAAAAGTAATAAGCTGATTATTATTTAATGGCGTTAAAAGAGACAATTTACCTTTTGATCCTATAATCTTATTTTTTTGTCCATAACATCAATAAATGCTTTAATATCAACATATTATACTCGCTTAACAAATTTATATTCCACTGAAATATAAATTGATGCATTGCAATTTCAGAAATACATGCCATCTCAACTTTAGCCCAACTTGGAGGCCGATCCATATCCATCAAACCACTAATACATTTAAAATGGGCTGCTTCATAAAAGTTCTGAAAGTGAGGTAATTGTAATCCACCTAATGCATACTTCCAAGTAAGTTTACTTAATGCTACCCTTGGTAATTTTCCTTTCCATAAAAATTCCCTAGTGACTTTATTTAAGTTCTGAAAAAAAGTTCTTTGTAAGAAAACATGGTATTGATTGAAACAAATATTGAATACGTGGAAAGGTATTAATTTTAATGCAGTTAACCCTACCAATTAGAGTTAATAGAAGATCCTTCCACTTAATTAAGTCTGCTTTAATCTTTTTCAATAATGGAACATAATTTATTTTATATAAAGATTGATACTCAGTATTCACAATTATTCCTAAATAGTTAATTTTATCCGACCATTTCCAATTAATAATATTTTTATATACTGAATAATCTCCTTCACCAACTGGTAGAATTTCACTTTTACCCCAATTAACTTTATATCCAGATAATGATCCATACTGTAATAAACATTCCCGTAAATGTGGCAAAGATTGCTCTGGGTTTGTTAAATATATTAAAGCATCATCTGCAAATAAATTAATCTTATACTCTTCATCCATAACTCTCATCCCTTGTATCTGTTCATTTTGCCTGATTAATTGAGCTAACGGTTCAATAGCCAATGCAAACGGAGCTGGTGACAATGGACAACCTTGTCGGCTAGAATGTGTCAATTTAAACGACGATGAAACTTATCTTTTTGTCACCACCCTAGCAGCTAGGTTTGTATATAAAGCTTTAACCCAACCAATAAAAAAGGGACAAATTTAAACTTCTCGAAAACCTTAAATAAAAAATCCCATTCGACCCTATCAAAAGCTTTTTCCACATCAAGTGCAACCATCAAGTGGGTGGTTGGGTTGCTGCTGATATGCATTGACCAAACTAATTAATCGAAGAATATAATCTGAAGCATGTCTATTTTTAATAAAACCTGTTTGGTCTACATGTATCAATTTAGGCAAATATTTAGTAAGTCGATTTGCTAACATTTTAGCTGTTATTTTATAATCCACATTCAATAAAGAAATAGGTCTATATGAAGACATCGTTAACGAATCTCTATCTTTCTTTGGAATTACAGTAATTAGAGCACTGGAACAGATTCTGGTAACTCATAATGTTCTGTGACTTGTTGTAATACCTTAACAAACACCGAAGATAAATCTTCATAAAAAACGTTATAAAATTCTATCTAAAACCGGTCATCGCTTGGTGACTTGCCATGAGACATTTCCAACATAGCTGTCTTAATTTCTAAATCTGTAAATGGAACTTCCAAATCTATAATATCCTCTTCTTCTAATGCTGATAACTTTAATGTAGATAAAAAAAGAATCAATAGATCAATTTTCCCGTCTCTCCTCAGAAATATATATTTTTAAATAAAATGAATAAAATTGGTCCTTAATTTCCTGAGGTTTATAGATAACTGTTGAATCAATTTTTAATGCCATTAATAACCCGTGAGGTCTGTTCCTTGTTTAACTGCCATGCAAGTACTTTATGTGCCTTCTCACCCAATTCATAATATGTTTGCTTTTATCAATTAAGTAAACATTCAAATTGATAAGTCTGTAATGTATGTCTCAGTTTCAATTTAGTTAAAGCTATTTTCTGACCTTCTGTTACTCTCTTCTGAAATTGCTTCTCCAGTTCATTAATTTACTTCTCTAATTTAAGACTTTCAGTCATATACCCTTTCTTAACTTTAGTAGTATAACTAATTATTTGCCCTCTTAAGTAGGCTTTTAATGCATCCCATAACACAAAATGACTTTTAACTGAATTAGCATTTTCGCTTAGAAAAAAGCTATCTGTTCCTTAACAAAAGTAACAAACAGGTTTTTTTTCAACATCATTGTATTAAATCTCCTTTCATAGGGAAAAAATAAGAAAGAATGATCTGATATAACTCTCCTCTTATATTCTGCCTGCAATACCTTTCCTTGTAAATGTGCTGATATTTTTTAAAAATCTATTCTAGAAAATGAACCATGTCGAGAAGAATGTAAAGAAAAATATTTATTTGTAGGATTAACCCTTCTCCAAATATCTAACAAATTTAAATCTTTCATTGAATCCCCAATTTATATCGCCATCTTTGATTTCCTAATACATTTTGAGGATTTATCGATGAAAGGATCCAAAGCACAATTAAAATCCCCTCTCAAACTAAAATATTTTCATCAGCTTGACTTAATGACAAAAATGTATCTGAAATAAAACATTCATCATCCACATGAGGTGCATAGATATTAAGTAAAGTCCAAAGTTCGTTAAAGATTTTACAGTCCACTTTTAAAACCGTCCCAGCATTCCCCTCTATAGTATGCAACTCAAAAGATAAATTCGTATGAACTAAAATCGCTACACCTTTTGCCTTGGAGTTAAATGAAGAAAAAAACACATAACCAACCCAATCTCTTTTCAATTTCAAAGGCTTTTTTTCGGTCAAATGTGTTTCTTGTAAAAAAGCAATATCAATTTTAATAATATATAATAATACAGTTCAATGTCATAAAACTATTCAGCCCAGTGACTACAATCCCAATGACTGGTTCAGATCTGCAACGTCAATAATTCTATGAATCAAAATCTCTTTCTTTCCATCTTTCCCATTTTCCCCATTCTGTCCATTTCCATTGGCTCTTCTTTTAGGTGATGACAGCGAGACTCTTCCCTGACTACATAGATCTGGAAATGAATTAGCAAAAACCAATGCATCATGAACATTTTCAAAAAAATGAGATTGATAAGTGCCATAAAAATAAGCAAATTTATATCCTTTCCACCACAACACATCTTTAGTCGAATTAAACTCCCGTTGATGTCTAATAATTTATTGACTCAAATCTGCTTAAAATCTCTATTATTCTGACTCATCATTGGAGCTTGACTTTGTTTTCCCTTCTGTACCGCCAACCACAAAATCACTTCTCTATCCTGATAATTCAGCCACTGAATTAAAACTGCTCGTGATGGTTGTCCCAGTAACAGTTTCTTCCTTAGTGCTCTATGTGCTCTCTCCAATACTAAACCACCTGGAAAGAATTTTTACCCAACATCTCGGGGGTCCAGTCCTTAATTTTTTTTTACTGGATCTGCTCCCTAAATATCTTCTGGAAGGCCCACAATTTTTACATTATTTCTCCGACTTTGATTTTCCAGTGAATCAATATTTTCAATAAATCTCTCTTCTATATTCCCCAATCCACAAACGAATCTCCACTTTCTCCATTTTATCCTTATTATGCACAACTTGCTCTTTACATTCAGAAAAAACCTGATTCAATTTTTTAAAATTTTCTTGTTCTACATCCAATGAAGTAAGGCATTTATTAATATCTCTCTTGTGTAGATATATCTTCAGACATATTAAACATTGTAGTTGTCACGAGTCTTTGTTGAGACAATTTATCCATATGATATGCAATCCCTTCCAGAACAGTAAAAATAGGGTTCAATCCATATCCAGTGCCACATCTTGAGGTCTACCTTCTACAAACTCATCCTCCAATTGTTCCTATGAACTGACCATTATAGGTAAGTCTTCTTCTTGTTCCACTGTTGTCATGCCTTTTCCTGTGCGGCTGTGGGTCTATACACCCGACGACAACACCCCGACCACTTCAGGGCACCAGCATTCGTTCCCCCCCCCTCCCACAGACCACACACGTTCCAGAAAATCGTGGACCCTGGAGGCACCATGCATGCCTGGCAAGACCAGAAGCTGTGCAGGGGCAGTCTCCAATGCCATCCTGCGTGCCCTTGAATCCCCGAAGGGTTCTCTTATTAGTCGGGCCGCCTGTGCACCCGACATCGCGAATGCATGGGTCAACGTCTGCCGATCTTGTCAGCAAGCCAGAGCCATATTGCGGAGACAAGACCAGCGTCAGCGTAATACTTAACCTAGTTGGAGTTCTCTGTGGCTTGGAGGTTCCAGACGGCAACTCCATGGTTCCAACTGGACAGGTAGGCCTCAGTTCTTCAGCACTTTTAAAAAGTAATTTTTCTGTAGTTGAGTCTTAGGTTTTTTAAATATTAGCCGCCATTATAGACAGCTGATGTACTTAGAAGTAAAAATAAAACATTTATACACTTAAATTAAAGTTTAAAAATGAGTGTTTAAAAAAACTGGCTGGGAAGGATTAGAACTGCATGTCTGCCCTGTACACCATCTTACCACGCCCTCCCCCCACCCAATAATGGGTCTAACACACAATTGAAGTCTCCCCCAATCAAAATATTTTCCTTAGCTTGACCTAAAATTAAGAAAGCTTCAAAAACAAATTGTTCATCATCAACATTAGGTGCATACAAATTCAATAAAGACCATGGCTCAGCAAACAATTAACAATTAATCATTAAAATACCACCAACTGATTCCGACAAAGAAACAAGTTCAAATTGTATTTTCTTATGAATCAGAATTACCACTCCTCTTGCTTTTGAATTAAAGGAAGATGAAAATATATGTCCAACCCAGTCACTCTTGAATTTCAAATGTTCTTTTTTGATTAAATGAGTCTCCTGCAAAATATCAATGTCAACTTTCATCTTTTTTATATAAGCGAAAACACGTTTTCTCTTAGTCCGATTATTTAAACGCTGAACATTAAACGTTACAAAGTTTATATTAGACATTAGTATCAAAGTAAAACTGAAACAACAAATACAAAAAATCCTTAACTTTCTATCCCTTCTATTAACCAAGGAAAACCTTTAAAACTCCCCTTAAAAGCCCCCCTTCTTTATATCTCTTCTAATAATTAAAAAAAAGATTTAATCTTAAAGTTTCCCTTGATAAATGATCACGAAACAAAACAGCACTACAAAGTAGTAACTGCCCACTTAGGTGTGTGTGGACAGAAATAACCGCCACCCCCCCCCCCCCCCCACAGGTGGCAGACAACTTCAGAAAGCTTCAGCGACCTCTCATCCCCAATTCGACTTGTAAAATGAGGTCTAAATCAACTCACAGCCCCATTGATTTTAATCCCAAATCTTGCTTTGGATCATCAATATCAATCAAGCTCTTTGACAGATTCCCATTCCCATTTTCATTCTTCTTCTCCTCAGATATTCTCCTCTTCGGTGAAGAGTGCCTTTCAAGAGCCCTATCAAGCAGAGAATTAGCAAAGATAGTCATTCTTTAAAAATTGTGATTGAAAATTACCATAAAAAATTTCAATACTGCCTGATATCTAAAAGAAAATTTATAACACTTTCTCCAAAGCACCTCTTTAGCAGAATTAACTCTTTACACCCCCTAATAATTTCTTCACCCAGATCTGGATTTAAAAAAACTTATTTCCCTGTACCATCAACGGGCATTGATATCTATGTGCATTCTGAACTGCTACTCTCAAAATAGTTTCTCTATCTTGATATTTTACGCAGCGAATCAAAACAGCTCATGCTGGTTGACCTGGATATGGTTTACTCCTTAAAGCCCTATGAGCCCTATCCAACTCCAAACCTTCTGGAAAAAACTCCAATCCCAATACTTCAGTAATCCATTTAAATTTTTTTAATTGAACGTGAACCCTCGATTCCTTCAGGAATTCCCACTATTTTAACATTATTTCGATTACTTTGATTTTCCAGAGAGTCCATCTTCTTCAATGAATCTTTGTTCTGAATCTCCCATCCAATGAAAGAATATTCCACTTTCTGTATTTTCTGTTTATTACATTCCACTTGGTCCTTACAAACTTGAAAGGCACCTTACATTTACTTAAAATTATCTTGAACTGTCTCCACTAATTTCAAACATTTATTGACATTGCCTTTAACAGCAAAACTGTCCATTTTAAGAGAAGAAACTTCATTAGAAATATTATTAATGTTTTCAGTTATATTCATAAATCCATGTTCCATCTCAGTAGATATTTGGATTGACTATTGCCCATTTGATATGTCATTGATTCCAAAACAGTAAAAACTGCTTCAAAGTTACTGTCCTCTCCTTGATGCCTACCTTGATTCTCTTCAACAACAATCAACTATTCTTCTTCAAATTCTTTCAATTCAGCCTTCGATTTAACCTTGCTTCTGGTCCCCTATAGGTCCAGACCAAGGTTGTTCAGAATGCCGTTGACCCTCACTGACAGCCCAGACCCTATCCAGTAACTCCAGGACCCACGATGCACCACACATGCCTGGCAACACAGAGGTCCATGCATGCACTTCTTCTGACATGCTTCCATGAATCTCTGCGCTGCCGGGACCCAGAGCATCGCAATGCGTCGAGTCTATTGTGGACTCCAGTGATTCTGCAGCACTCCCGACATGTGAAGAAAGAATTGGTAGCCCAGCACCATTTTGTGGTGGTGCCGGTTTAATACTCAGCTGGGCTGGTGTCTTTTGCTGCTTGATAAGTAGGCCTCATTTCTTCTAAACCTTTAAAGTGAAGTTTCTTCTGAATCTGTGTCTTCGATTTTTTTTTCTATTAGCTGCCATTACAGTCTTTAAACATTCAGAAAACTTCAAAGCAAACTTTTAAAACTTTTCCAAGTATTTAAATTCAGGTATTGTTTAGTCCAACTGTGGAATATGGAATTACACTTCTTCCTCCTCCACCATCAGGCCATTCCCCCGCACCTTCCATCTTCTTCAAATGGTCTTGAATTATATCCACCATGTTCAAGCATCTATTAACATCAGCTTTAATGACAGAAATATCTTTCTTAACAGAAGAACTTCACAAATATTATTCATTTTTTCAGTCATATTCATGAATCCATGGTCAATCAGTAGACATTTGTGTTAACATATTTCTCATTTGAAGAGCTATAGATTCCAAAATTGTAAAAACAACATCAAAAGTAATATCTATAGACTCCATGAGGCCTACCATTTTTCCCTTCAGTAACAGTCAGTGACTCTTCTTCCATTTCTTAAGTTTGGCCAAAGGCTTTTCCTTGTTGTTCCTTTAATTCTGCCATTTTCATCAGCTTGCTTCTGGTCTGAACACCTGCAGACCCAGACCGACACGTTCAGATTGCTGTTGGCCGACTTCATTGACAGCCCAGACCTTGTCCAAAAGATGGCATACTCTAGACGCACCACACATGCCCAGCAGCACCAGGGCCCATGCATGCATGTCTTCCATGCATTGTCTCAGGCCTCCACACTGCCGGGACTAACAGCAATATCGTACATTGGGCCCGACACTATGGATTCCAGCAATTCTACAGCCTAACATCACAGGTGCGCTGATCAAGATAAGAGGAAAATATTGGAAGCCCGGTGCCATCTTGCGAGGGTGCCAGAGTAATACTTAAATGAAGTGGAGTGTGTTGCTGCTTAGGTGGCTGTCCAATTGATTCCATTGATTCCACTTGGTAAGTATGCCTCATTTCTTCTCTACTTTTAAAAGGAAGTTTATTCTGAATCTGTGCTTTCAACATCTTTGTATTAGCAGCCATTATAGTCGTTTAGCGTTCAGACAATTTCAAAGCAAACTTTGAAGACTTTTTGAAGTATTTTAATTTGGGTATTTATTAGTCCAATTGAGAGAAGACGGAATTACACTTGTTCCTTCGCCATCAGGCCATGCCCCCCTAACAAAGGCTCCTGATTCCCTGTACCATTGGTAAATATCCCCAAACAAGACTACGGTTCCACTCGAATTGTAGTGCAGACCTTGCCAACTACTCCTCCAGGGATGTCCACAGTTTGCGATCTGGGGTAGTTCATAGTCAGGACCAAGGATCAAAGGGAGTGATCAGTTGCATGTGGTGGGCAGTAAGCTGGCGAGTCTGGCCCAGGTCATCACTAAGTGATTTAAACGGGCCAGTGATCAAGTGTGCACTAATGGGTGTGCAGATCCCAACCTTGATTGGCAGGTAATGCGATCTCCGACCTGGTTCCAGACGGTGAGATCACGTGACCCTCCACAACCCACGTTCCCACCAGGTTCCAGACGGAAATGCCACATGACCATTCACAATCTACTTTACATTTGGGGATTCAGGGACTGAATCCGTGTGGACATGTGCAGGGAGGTCACAGAACACTGAAGAGTTTAGGGTTTCTGAGGTAACAAAGGAAATTGATGAAGACAGAGCTGCCGACGGGGCTTTCACCAAAGGTTTTGATAAGGAGCCACGTGGTCGGCTGCTCCAGAAAGTGATGGCACAAGAGATCTCAGGGGTGCTGGAAAACTGGTCCAAATCTCTGGCCTGACAATAAGAGGCAGGTGAAATCTTGAACAAGTTGTGGACTGCAGGGACGGCTGTAGCTTGAGAAATGACCTGGATGGGTGAGATCTGAGTTTTGATGGTGATGGAGCGCATGGTGGGGGCGGGAGCCAAGTGGCGATATTACTCAGCACTTGGTTATGCATGGAGGAACAGCTCATGTCAAAGGCAATGGCGTTTGTGTGGAAGCAGTTCCTGAGAGTGCGATGTATTTGGCGTGAATGCGAGGCCCTTGACGGGAGTGGGAAGCACTTAGCGAGAGTATGAGATAGTTGGTGAAAGTGGGAGTCGCTTGTCTCGTGTGGGAGATGCTTGGCGAGACATTGAGGCACTTGGCGCGGGTGGGAGGTACTTGGTGTGAGTGCGAGACACTTGGTGATCGTATGAGGCGCCTGGCGAGAGCGAGAGGCAGTTGGCAGAAGCGCAAAGCACTTGCCAAGGGTGCAAGGCGCTTGCAGAAAATGCGAGGGCTTCGCGAGAGTGGAATGCACTTATCGTGTTGGAGCGGCACCAAGCCAGAGTGGAATGCACTTGGCGAGAGTGCTAGGCACTTGGTGAGAATGTAAAGGATTTGAACAGTGTGGAACGCACCTCCCGAGAGAGGGCGGAGCACTTGCAGAGAGCGAGAACCACTGGTCAATATTGTGAGGCATTTGGCGAGAGTGGGAGAGTGAGTGGAGAGTATGCCTGGCATTTGGAGACTGTGCGAGGCACTTCCTTCGACCACAAGGCACTTTCTCATTCTGGAGGGTATTTGACAAGAGTCCGAGACACTGGGCAAGAAAGGGAGGCACTGCGCGATGCACTTGGTAGGTGTCCTGAGAACTTCGTGAAAACACGTTCTGAGAAATGAATTTCAGTGAAGCGACGTTAGGGCCTGTCCCCACGTCTGATCAACAAGATTGGCCCACATCAAGGAGAACAGGACCTTGCTTTTGCTGGAACAGCTGCCAACTGGAGGCAACAGGTTGGGTCGGTCGGATCGCTGGAATTCTGAAAGAAATCAGAGGTTCGTGAATGCATCCTCAGACCACACGTTGTGAAGGGAAAGGAACCTCTCTCCCATCGATTTCTTCCACATTCCGCAAATCAAAGCTGTTGACAGTCCGTTCACTTCCCGGACGTCTGTTCTCACATCTCCCCCCACCCACCCCAACCCCACACCAACAAATAGATTAGAATTAGATCGTCGGTACTCAGCGTTCACCCAGCAAACCTGTACAATCACCGTATCATCCTACGCAATTTTTACTGGCGGCTATTCATGATAAAGGCGTTTCCGTCTGAAATGTCGACTGTTCATTGCTTTGCACCATCCGTGTGACATCCATATGGCAGATTACACATCTTCATCTATTCCTCGTTAGTATCGTGCATTGGACGCCAGAGACCGAGGCCTAATTGCTTTGAGTATTCCCTTCCATTCTTCGTTAGTATCTTGGTTACGATACGGGCCTGTCACGCCTGAGACCGGTGCCCAATTCCTGTCAGATATCAACCCCTCGCGCAGTCCCAGCAAACACGCCCACTCCCTCCATATGTCTGCGGGTTTGCGTGGAGAAGGCAGGCTCAGGTCAGCTGGAAGTATCATCTCCCCAAAATAAACTTTGTTCACCATAAATCATAGACGAAACTATTGTTATTTTCCCACATTCTTTGTGTCATATCATTCATATATTTCGTTAACGTACATTCTAGTGTTAATTAATCTGCAGAGCACCATTTCCTCTGAGGTGGCCCCTGGGGTTATTCCCCCTTCAGTTACTGGGAGTGGGGGCGGTATTTCCTCACCGATCAGCCCCTCAATTCCTAGCAGCTGAAGGATCGCAAGTTGTGGATCCCAGGTGGGGATGAATTGAAGGAAAGTGTCTCGAGTTAAAGTTACTCTTTCCCCCACCCAGACGGCACCATCTGCAGCACAAGATGCAATGTTTCCTTTTGGTATTTCACTTTCACCTGCTGTAGATATCAACTGCAGTACTGAATGTTTCTGATGATTCACAAAACAGTATCTCTTCTTAAACTCCTCCTGATCAGTATATTGCATAACAGAGCGTCACTGTTCTTTACGGGAGATTTATCCAGTTGTGTTGAGAACTATCGTGATTTCAACTTTTCAATAAGCTGTTTTTTAACATATTGATCCACGTCATCTATTATGCTGCAGACTGTACTATTACTCAATGTCATTGCTCGGACCTCTTTGTCATCCTTTTACAGAACTGTTTTGAGAAACAATGATATTTCAGGTTTAATTAGTTCCTCCCCAATCGTATGATTCTTCCCACGTTGTTCTATCAGGAGAGACATTTCTAGCTACTTTCAAGGGTACAATTCAGGGCTGTAGTTTGGGCAGCAAGTAATGAAGTGATTTTTGAACTATTTTCAAATGTCTTTCGGTAATTTAAAATATGCCAATTTCGAATTGACATGATTGGGATATTTTACGCTCAAATGAGCTTGAAGACGGCCTGCTTTCATTGATTCATTTGTCAAAGTCTGTTGGCGTATTAGGCAATAAGGTGCAGTTCATTGTGGACAACAAGTATAAACCCAAATTTCAAAAACTCCACTGAATATTGACCAACCTTTTACTTGCTTGGTCTGCTCATGTTGAATATACAACAGCACGAGCTCCCTGAAACAGATTAATCAATATTTTATTAAGTCTTAGAATTGAAATAAAATGTAATAAAAGTTCATGATCGAATCAAAGGACGAATACTGGCCCTAAAATTTTTTTTAAAAAAACAAACGCGGTTTCTGACATTTTTTTCTCACAAAAAGTACATCTAAACGGTGCTAGCCTCGTGCTTTACTTTTTGGGGACCCTATATTTTTCCGACTTTGCCGACCCCCTCAGGCTGACGCCTGGGGCAACCCCCTCCCCTTCCCCATCAATACGGTACTGCACAAAGGTCTCACTCACTACTGAACTGAAAAAGTAAAGGGGAATGGACGGAGACATGATTGTTGAGATCATTTGAAATCCTCGCAGCCAAATGAGATAATTTGGAATGGATGATAATAAGACCGGTCAGAAGAAGTGGAATAATAATATTAACCACAGATAACAACAGTTAAAATAAGAGAACCAACAGAGAAACATGGGAAGAGCAAAAATACGGTATGAAAATAAAAAGAACAAAGTGATTTTAATTGGAATTTACCACAATTGTATTGTACTGATAGGGTTGCCAAGTCACATCTTTCCCAACATAACGAGTTTATTTTTTCAAAACAACTTTTTATTTTTCCCCAAAATATTCCTACACCCAAATAAAATAAAATTAAGCCAACATCCCCACCAAAATATTCCCACGCCCCACCAGTGGGACGTACACCCCACCTTGAAATCTATGACCCATTGGTTTCCACCCCTCTTTTTCCACCACTGTTTTCATCCTTCTGTTTCCACTCCTCTATTTCAAACCATCTGATTACTCCCGCGTGTTTACTCCCCTGAGTTTCCACCTCTGTGTTTCCACCCCGCTGTTTCCTCACTTCAGGTCCACCCCGCTGTATCCAACCCTCTGACTGCACCCCTCTGTTTCCATCCTTATGTTCCCACACCTCTGTTTCCATCCCTCTCTTTCCACCCCTCTGTTTCCACCCCGCTATTTTCACCCTTATGTTTCCGTGAAACAGCAGGGTGGAAACAGTATCGCTCATCTGGCCAAAAGGGAGGTCACAGATACAATATGGGAAAATGTAATAATTATGCAACAAGACCACTTCGTGCAAGTTAGGCAGATATACATTGTGCTCCTTTGTTTTCAATTTTGTAATGAGAAATTGCAGCACACATGTTCACAAACACCTTCAGATACAAACCCTGACCACTTTGGCACCTTTGCTGACAGCATAATACCGACTATACTGGTACAACCGTCTCACCGTTAGGTTTTTACTTCATGAGCACTCGTAACTGGGAGAAAAATGCATAGAGGGTTGACTAGTGGAAAAATTTCCAGCGATCCATTTTAATATGTATTTGATTTTCTCTAGTTTAATAGAAAATGATATCCATAATTCATTGAATAATATAAAGAATACTCATCTGACTTCCAGTGTAACAAGATTCGGGGTGTAAATCCTATCATGTCTTTCTGCAGAGATCGTACGGGGTTGCCGGAGATTCCAGATTGCAGTAAATTTGGGGGCACCGTGGATATAATTAGCGAAAACGGAAAAATGGATACTATCAGCTGAAGATGGTGTGTACAGTATTCACAGCAATTTCTCCAGGACTGGCGAGCTTGAGTATAAGGAGGGATTCGATGAGTCACGGCTGAATTTATGGAGCGAAGATCGCCAAGAAGTGACCTTAAAGGTGCTTGTTCAGTTATGAGTGGCACAGAGAGCAGGATCATCCAAATCAAGAAAGCATTGATTGAAGGTAACTGGGGAAATGTTTAAAGAGGCCTAGAAGTGTGTATTTATCATAGACGTAGCTACCAGAAGAAGCGATAGTATCGGCCTCAATTACAAAGTTTATAAGGCACGTGCACCTGTAAATAGATAGAACATGGAACCCAGAAATTAGAAATATACAGCACAATACGGCCCTTCGTCCCACAGTGCTGTGCTGACCTAATGAAATACTCTAACAACACCTAGAATTTCCCCACTCCAGTTCCTTCCATTTTTATGAGCTCCCTGTAAACATTTCATGGCTTGGGTATCGCAAACGAACATTTTCAGAAGGGGACAGTCCACGTCTCGGCCCCTCTCCTTGTGGAGCAAGCAGTGTTGTCCCTTGCAAAGGCTACTTTGTCATTCAAGGCATTTGCGAATGATGTCGGAGTATCTGGGGTCAGTAGCAGACAAATTACCTGAACCGCCAGCAGGCGAGATCGGGAATGCGGCATCCAGTGTCACATTTCGCCCCTTTTCCATCGCTGCAGGACTTGATGAATGTTCGGGGAGGGTGGTCGCAGACGTGGACAAGTCCTTTGA
Organism: Narcine bancroftii; assembly: GCF_036971445.1. NCBI lineage: Eukaryota > Metazoa > Chordata > Chondrichthyes > Torpediniformes > Narcinidae > Narcine > Narcine bancroftii. The sequence continues at coordinate 209,559,394 of NC_091473.1, forward strand.
GCCTGCACAGTGGATTTCTTGAGGACGAGTGCAGAGTGCGCAGGTCTGGTCCCACCCTTTACACCCGGATTTCATCCGGTATGGCCAAGTTAGCAGGGACATGACAGCAAAGACCTCGGGTGCAAGGTGTTACATCGGAGTCTCCTTCCCCTAGATGGATAGTCTGACAAAGCTAAAAACCCCATCTGCTCTGGTTTGAAATCAGAATTGTAATTCTCTTGGGCTGGCCTCCAACCAAGGCGAACCCTTCCAGGTATACCGCAGAACACTCGGTAGCACCATGAACGAAGAAAACTCAGTCGAAAGGAGGGGGACCAGAAGGTGTTGCTACAGAAGCAGTAATTGAGCAGTGACCATTTGCAGTGACCTCCTGCCTGTCAAGCTAGATAGTGGACGTGTGATAATCACTACAGCGAGAAAGGAGAAGCGATCACCGGGTGAGCGCGATATCAACCCAGACCTCACCCACCCCTCATATCTAATAGTCTCTTAAAACATCCTATAGTGCCTGCCTCCACCAACCTATACTCAGGCACCCATCGTGTTAGCCTTTTCAACCCTGAGAAAAAGCGATCAAAGCGTATCACCATCCTGTGCACGTCTGTCAGGTCATCCCTTATCCAGGACAACATAGAAAATTCACTCAAATTATCCTCTCATGCAGGCACTCAGCGCTGCATCCTTCGAAATCTCCTCTGCCCTCTGTATCCACATCTTTGCTGTGATGAAGTGATCAGAAATGAATACAACATTCTCAGTGGGTCTAACAAAGTTCTTACATTAATGCAGCATAGCCTCACCGACCCTTTACCTCGATCCCACGGATATTGGAAGCCAAGTCACCATAGCTCTCAGCAGGTTTCAACATAAGGACCAAAAGCGGCATTCCCGTGGGTTGACATCAGAGTAACTATGAACATCGTGGTCGAAGTGTCTGTTTCCGTTGGGCAACCCTCAGAATGGATACAGCAAACGAACATCATATTTATCGCACCTGAAATTGCCCAGAGCATTTATTTTGGAAAACCCATCCAAATTGGATTTGCTGCTTATCGACACAGCCGCCCATTGAATGTGTGGACGTAAATCACTCCACTCTTAAACTCACTCCTGCATTTCCGCTGAGTCAGAGTATAGATGCAGGTGTTTGTGCACATACTGAACATCTGCACCATATATCCAGTCTGTTACAGGATATAAGTCGTCATTTTCAAGTATTTGTCTGCGTACCCATAATTTTGCGCCTGCCAGATCAATGAATATATGACATAGGGCATCCAAAGAGATATAAAATTTGCTGTCAGAGCGAACAGTAAAATCATTGACTTTCTTCAATTTTCTCCCTTTCTGAATCTTTCTAATTCTCGCTACTGTTCCGAAGTCCTCAGCGGACTTTATTTGCCGCTATGATGTGTCGGACTGTAAGCGCATTGAACAACAGAATTAAAGCGATTGGTAACAACGGTGTCAAGATACTGTCAAGTAATTCAAATCCTTTCCACGCCGCTGAGGTGAAGTATTCAGGCTTCAACACGCAGCGCCAAGGAACATTGTCAATTATGACACCAGGCTCCATGGTAAAGTAAAACGGGACACATCTGGCGCATCTCACTGTAACCACTGTGTCCATGACCACTGTCGCCGTTCTCTCTCTGCTGTGTCGTTCACGCAGCTTTTGACAAGAAATGGCAATAAAACGATCGAAAGTAAAGCCCACCGTTAACCAAACAGAACAGTCTATAGTCACAACACTCAGTACAAATGACACGGCGCAGACAGGCGTTATAAACAAGAAACCTGCATACACATACATACTATTAATATGCTGCAATATATTATTAATGACAACCACCGCTAGATCGGCCGCTGCCATTGCCACCAGATATTGGGTGAAGTACTTGGAGAGGCCACATTGTCCACGCGAGAGGATCACAATTGCGATTAAATTAACTGCAAACATAAAAAGAAATGAGTCAGTTACAAACCCGTCTCATTTTACTTAATTTCAGAAAATCCACACGATCACAGGTTGTATGGTTCGATGATATTTTTTTTTATGTCGAGGCGGGCTGAGTTGGATCGTTAGCGTGTTTCGATGGAGGAGAAGGGCGGATAAGAGCGGCAGTTCCGATAACATTTTCCAGCTGTTTAGAGGAGGGTCTCTGAAGTCCACGATACTCTCGCCAGTTTGCTGTTGCTCGCCTCAGTCATCAAGGCATGGACCATGATTGGAGTTACAAATGCTGGCAAGAACATTGAGAGGAACAGAACAATAGACACAAAGAGCGGTTTCTTAAATCAATAACAAATTTACCGAGTGGAGTGATAAATTTAGAATAAAATGAAGAAAACAGGGAACAGGAAACAAGGGAATTTTTCAAAGTGTTGTTGAAATTGAGGATGCATTCAGACAGATAGTATTTTGTTTTGGGTTGAAATGACCTGCGTGTCAGAGGTAAACTGACAAGCGCATTGAATGCCGCGTGACGATGATTAGGTTGTTGCGGTACCTTTCAATTTCCTTCATCGATGTAAACTCCGACCAACAATGTAGTTTACCAGTAACGCCAGGGAAGCTGCAGCTTGTTAAATGCAAGAGCAACATCAATAGAAATACAAATATCTACTTTCTTCATAAAAGACTGTAGAGGTTTGGCTCCGTATCCCAGAATAAGTGTTGTAGATTCACCATCGACGACGCACTTGATAGATCCATCACAATGCGGTATGAGGGGTTGCTTGGCTCACGATCAAAGAAGGAACAAACCTGAATGAATGCATCTCATGCTCGCCTGAACCCCTTCTCGCTGAACCAGATACTTTGGTGAAAATGAACAATCTTAACACTTTAAAATATTTAACCAGAACATAATTGTTAAAATGGACAAAAATTAGACGTCAAAAATATCGAAATACATTTTTAAAATCAGATGCATGAAACCTGAACGTTGCAGAACCACTCGGCAACTATTCTACAGTGGAGTAGCTCCAGAAAGTAATAGTAAACTGCAATATCTTACCAGGGATTTCAACTGCGGCAATTACAGTAAATTCTCTCTCTCTGGTAAATTACTGGATATCCCATTTTCTACACGAGGAAGCGAAGTGTTGTTCACAAAGTTCCAAAAACCCACGCTTACTGGTGATTGGTTTAATCAACTCTTGGAGAAAGGCAGAAAATTCCACGGAGATCATTGATGTCATTGTCCCCTCAGTCACATCAGGCTCATCCATGGTAAACGATCGTTATTCATCTCATCACTGCAGTTAATTGTCCTTGTCAAGAGACTGGACGAACAAATCACTTTAATATCTTTCGTCACCGTGCGTATACTTTCTGTGACACGAGATTAACCTGGTTAATTAGAACACATCTGGTGCAAAATAACATTTATAATGTGAACAATAATCTTCAAAGTATTATCATTGATGACATTTTGTGCAAATTACACTGGACAACAATTTTTGTCCCAAATAGTTTGCTTCCTGAAGCCAAATTATGGGTTTTAATAGATAACCTCAAGGTGCACACAAAGATAATTTCACGTTAGTTGCATCACATTTTATATTTTATATTTAGCATGTTTAATCACGTATTGATGTTGACGCATTGCGATATTTCAACTGACATTAAATGTTTTGCCGCTTATTTTCATCTGATGCCTCTTATGTCAGGGTCGAACAATAATCAAGCCACATTGATTGATTCTAGTTGCACTCATACCGATTTCCCACGGTCCCGCTGTCCTGGTGAAACCTTTCACCACGATTGTCACCCACGACACGAAGATCAGCAGGGAAGAAGTCCAAGTTCGAATGCAGAATATTAAGTTTCAAGGTCATGGTGCACATCATAGTCATTTTCATGTTCGAATTCGACTTAACAAATGATAGGAAATCACAAAATTTGTTAGAGAAGATAGAACATAGTACACTACAGCACAGTGCATGCTCGCTGGGCCACAAATTCTTTAAAAAGTACTGAGCGCTCCCTACCGCATAACACTCTATTCCACCCATGTCCCTGACCAAGCACCTGATAAATATGCTAATATTCACTCCTGCACCAACATCCCCAACAAGGCTTTGCAGGCACCCGCAAGTCTCTGTGTAAAGAAGTTACCACTGACGAATCCCCGAAACTTCCCTCCCTTCTCTTTGTTTACATGCCATCTGTTGTTTGGGAAACAGGCGCTGACCGTCCACCCTATCAATGCCTCTCATAATCCTGTAGACCTCTATTATGTCTCCTCCAAAGAGAAACAGTCTGTTAATTTTGGCCAGGCAACATCCAGGCAACATCGTGGTAAATCTCCTCTTAACCCTCTCCATAGATCTAATGGAAATTACTGCACGTGATTGGAAAACCTGAAAGGGATCTTCATGATCGGTGCCCAGAAACCATAAAATATACTCAGACATGTTCATGAAGCAAAATGTTAATGTACAGTGTTATCGGGTAGTTTAACCTGGTTATTAAAATAACAACCCGTCCTTTTTTAATATTTTATTTTTGTTCTCCCGAGATAGTGACTCCCAAGAACCTAAATCTCCCTCGATAATCATGTTTCCTTTTCTTTCTCACAGGGAAGAACTTCGACTCAGATGTTTCTTCCTCCTGAGACACAAGGAACAGAGCTGCCACAAGGTACATTACAGAGCACAGCGACACCGGTACCTCATCAGTTGGACAGTCTCAGCCCGCAGAGACATTGACTGTGCACAAGACCCAGAAACACAATTCCAAAGCAGAAGGGAAAGAGAAGCAGAGAGACGGACAATGTTTCCATTTCACTCCATCTCATGGTCCTCCTGCAGAGAGAGTGACGCAAACCGAGATCCCAAATCCCCACACCCTCGGCTGGGGTAATGATTGATTGAGAACGTGGAAACACCACAGAGTCAAAATCTATTGTCAGGAACTTGTGGCGAATTTTGTTGTTTTTGGGGAGAATTACAAAAACAAATAAAGCTGTAAATGTACATTTTAAAATAAATAAATAAATAAATAAATACAACTAAAGAGAAAGTGAGTTCATTCAGTAATCTGATGGCAGAGGGGAAGAAGCATTTTTGCACCGCTCTGAGTTCGTCTTCTGGCTACCGTTGCTCCTGGTTGCAGTGTGAAGAGGGTATGGCCTGAGTGGGAAGGGCCCTTGAGGTTGGAGGCTGCATTGTTGACATTGCCCCTTGCAGATGTACTCGATGGAGTGAAGACTGATGCCTATGATGGTGCTGGCTGAGTTCACGACTCTCTGTCATCTTTTCCTGTTCTGTGTATTGGCACTACCCTACCAGACAGTGATGCAACCATTCAGAATGCTCTCCACAGTACACATTTTTTATTTATAACTATTTTTTGAACAAAATATAAAATGCAAATATAGCAAATAAAATAATGATAATATAATTTTCTTCCCTATATACCCACCTCGACCCTCGCATTCCCTCACTCCAAACCTCCACCCTCCCAAAACACCATAAAAATAATAATAATAATGGGGCTAAAATACCCCTTAATCAGTAATTTAATGCCGAGGATGGTGCCAGTCCTGTCTAACTAACATCATACTTCCAAACCTACATATTCCAAATACTGTTAACACATTTTAATAAATAAAGAATAATCATTACGCAAATTATAAGTTATCCTCTCTAAAGGTATACAAATTCTCAATTCAGTATGCCATCTTTGAATATTTAATTCAATATTATTCGTCCATCTAATCGCTATACATTTCCTGGCAGCTGCTATTTGAAATCTCTCTAATTTTAAACCCAAATTCAACGTTGTGGAGTATCCCAATAAAAATAAAAACGGATCAACAGTTAGCTTGAATTTAAATAAACCTTCCATAATCTCCACAATTCTATACCAAAAATGACTTGACCTTTTCACAAAGCCAAACCGAACGCAAAAATGTACCAATTTCTTTTCCACATCGAAAACATAAATCTGAAGGGCTGAAACCATATCTTTTTAACTTCTCAGGAGTTAAGTAGAGATTATGTTAAAAAAAAATTATAATGAACCAAAGAACGTCTCACATTAATTAGTCTAGTCACACTATCCTCACACATAATCCTCCACTCCTCCTTAGGTATTGGAATTGATAAATCATTCTCCCATTTAATTTTTGTTTTATGCAAATCAGGTTTATTTTTCTTCTTTTGCAGTGAATCATACATTTCTGAAATAAAATACCATGCAGTGATGTAAACAGCCAGAATGCTCTCCACAGTACACCGGTAGAAATTTGAAAGAGTTTTTGATGAATTACCAAATCTCCTGAAAGCCCTCACAAAGTGTGGCCTCTGGCGAGCCTTCCTCATGATTGCATCGATCTGGAGGCTCCAGGATAGATCTTCAGAGATGTTGATACACAGAAATTTGGTGCTGAAACGTTTCCTCTGCTGACCCCTTGATGAGGTCTGGTTGGTGCTTTCCTGATTTCCTCCTCCTGAAGTCGACAATCTGTTCCTTAATTTTTTTTAACCATGAAGTGAAGGTTGTTGTTGTGACACCACCGAACCAGGTTATATATCTCCCTGATCATGGCAGTAAGCTATTTGTAGTGATCCAGATCTTTATTTTGGTATGAGTTAGTTCTGACTTTGACCAACCCCTCAACCTTGTGCAGTAGATGTGAGTGCTACTGGGCAATAGCCATTGAGGCAGCTCAACCTGGCTCTTCCTGAGCGCTGGGATGAATGATGCGCTGTTGAAGCAGGTGGAAACCTCCAGGTGCAGTATTCGGAGATGGAAAATATCAGTGAACACACCAGCTAGATCCTTGGCATGGAATTTCAAACCCCTACCAGGAACGCCACCAGGGGCTGGCATCTTGCGAGGGTTCACCCTCTTGTAGGATGTTCTGAATTTTGGTTCCTGTCTGCTCATCACAGGGATGTTTAGGTCAGGCAGTCCGTAAAATCAGTGGCTCTGATTTATACAGTTTTGTGTCTGTGCAGGGTTTTTTACAACAAAACTCAAATCGGTTATAGAATTCGGTAGTTTCTGCGAATGGGAACTGAAGATCTTGCTCCCATAATTTTTAAATCTTATTTGGGGAGTTATACCTAGACTTTAATAGAAAATCATATATTTATGATATCAGTTTTTTTGGCTCAGTTTGAAATCACTCATATTGTGTTTATAGCAAGGACCTGAGGAATTCTCAATAATAGTGAATTTTTAAAAAATCCCAATTTATGTATCTAAAGAAATTTAAATATATTTGCTCATATGAACCTAAAATGCTATCAATAAATAAATCCTGTAAAGTCTGAAAACCAAACTTAAACATTCGTGAAAAGCAGAAACTTGTACAGAAAGTGGAAAAAAGAATTACATAATATAGTAAAATCTATGGATCCAAAAAAATTCTAAATTGAAACTAAAATCTCGAAGTATGTTTAACAACAAAATTATCGGTTAATTTGGAAACAGGAAAGGGTAATGGCACTCCAACTATCGAAAGAAGGGAATATTTGTTAGTGGAATTCATTTCTTAATTAATCCATTTTGGAGCATGTCTGAATGGTAAATTTGGATGTGCTAAACACACTTTAAGCCAACAAGAAGATGGCCTTTGGTACCAGCACTGCAGTTGTCCGAATTTTAAGACGAAGTTGAAAATTTTTCCCAATTCGGAAGACATGTCCATCATTTCATCAGCCATGTTAAATTAATCTATAACACTGGACATTAACTTCTTGAACACTGTTGGGTATATTTTATGGTTTTTGCCCGCTGATCACGAAGGAGGCTAAACCCCCCCCCACCCCCCGACCCCTCTTAGAGTTTTCTTATCATGTGCCGTTATTTCGAAATGGAGAGGGCCCAGAGGAGATTTACCAGGATGTCGCCTGGAATGGAAAATGAGTATTTTGGGGCAAGCAGGGCTGGGACCTTTCCCTTTGGAGCGTTGAAGGATGAGAGACTTAATAGAGGTCTACAAGATTGTGAGAGGTGGTGACCATTACACTGGACTAATGAAGGGCTCTTCAGCTGCAGAAACGCATATTCAACGGACTTGGTGAGAAGAGATAAGGAACCGACGGAGGCCTTCGCTTGATGGCGACTGCAGTGGAAGTATTCATATTGGACTGCAGGACAGTTGCTCAAAAACTGGGTGAACGGGTATCACGAATCTGAAGTGGAATGCGAGTGAATACCAGTGCGCTGAAGGTGGTGGAAGTAGATCCCCGAGTGAATTTCCAGAAACATTTAACAGGCGCACGAATGTGCAGGGGGACATCAATCACGTGGAGAGATATGGTATTTCTAAATGGATATCATGGTTGGTGTAGACATACTGTAGTGGGCCGAATGACCAGTTCCCTGGGCTGTGCCGTTACATCTTCCTCCTTTGTGCAGAAAGTGTCCTCCTGAACTGCATGTAACAATCCTGTAGATGCGTGAAAGAGCGGTGGCTATTGTTGGAACAGCTGTTCAGGAGAGCCCCCCCCCCCCACCCCCGTCACATCGTATGACTTTACCCAGGACCATATCCACTGCAGGTATAACAGAAAAAACTAATATATTTGTCATAGGCAGGTCCACAGGACACACGGATGGTAAAAATCTGCCCGTAAACATGAGAGGCTTATTGAAGAAAACAAATCGGCTTCTGATCCGACGCATGAACATGAAGGAAACCGCAAGATAAGTAACTGCCAATCGGACGTTATTTAGTTTAATCTGTCCATTGTATTCGGTGTTGATGTGCGGGCTGAGGTGCATGAAGCCTAATGATCAAACTTTCAAAATAAACGATCGAGCGCTTCTGCTGATGGAGAGGTCAGCGTCCGTCTGCTGAAATGTGATGGAAACCTGCGACCTCGGTTTTTGTGCTGAGACGAATACGTGGAGGTTGGCATTTCCCTTCCACCGACCCCTCATGTCATGATCACTGATTATCATAACATTTTCATGCCGATAATCAAGTCTTTAGATGCTGAAATTGGAAGGAACATCGAGCTGTGTGATGAATATCGTGGGTTGGACGGTAGGTGCAGGATAGTAAGGCGGTGAAACACAAAGGGGCGTCACGGTTTGCTGAACGGTTGGCGCTGAACTGTCCGCCACGGTTTTGTTATTCCCAAACGTTATTTTAAATTGCTGCATCTGCATCGTTTGGCACAAACAAGAATGTTAACGATGTTTATGCGACGCTCATTTCTCTAGAAGTAATATCAATGACTGTTTATTAATGATCCGAGGGCCGCAGTCTCCATGGAAGAGATGAACGCTGTATATCTAGCCGTTCTCAGCTGCATTCTTGCACAGAACTATCTCTGTCAGTCTCCCCATGATCGCGAAGATGTTTCTTCCATTCACTGTCTATCCATTTTCCTCGTTACCTCCAATGTTGCAGACAGTTATGATTTACTACCCGATTGTTGCTGCTTTCGGGGTCCCAGGTAAGTGATTGCCCCTGATTATGAAAGAGTTGACCTTTTCCGTCTGTTATCTGGACAAATCATTGATTTTAGCCGCCCCTGTTCGAAACGTACTTGAACGTCTGTATGACCTAGATGAAGATCATTTGGATAGACTATTTACTGAACAAGAAGTTAAGGAAACATTTAAAAGTTGAGAGAACAATTCGACTCCAGGACAGGATTGATTTCCTGTGGAATTTTATAAAGAATTTAAAGATTTAATAATTCATTTATTAAAACAAGTAATAGAACAAGCGTCGAGTGCATAAGCTTCTCCAGAAAATTTTTCAACTTCAATAATTATAGTCATTTCGAAAAAAGACAGAGCTCCATTAAAATCAACTTCATGTAGACCAATTTAATTGTTGAATGTTGTTTATAAAATTAAAGCGAAGTTATTAGAAAATAGAATAAATAATTGTCTATGTGAATTAATACATATAGATCAACTGGTTTTGTTAAAAATAGACAAACTTCTGAAAATATAGTAAGATTATTAAGTATCGTTTGTGAAGCACAAAAAGAGAAGATATGAGTGTAGCAGTTCTATTAGGTACAGAAAAAAAGCTTTTGATAAATTCGAATAGGATTTTTCTATTTAAAGATTTAAGTAAATTTTATGTTGGATTTAATTTTGTAAATTGGATTAAAGCACTTTACAGAAGTCCTAAAGCTAAATTAATAACTAATGGGCAGATATCTCAATCATTTAATTTGACTAGGTCAATTAAGCAAGATTATCCTTTATCTCCTGCTTTGTTGGCATTGGCAATAGAAACACTTGCACAAATTATTTGTATTGATCAACGGCTAAAAGAGTTTGTGGTAAATCAAACTGAACGTAAGATTATTTGCAAATGATGTGTTTGTATATTTGACTCAGACACAACTATCATTAGCTAGACTTTATAAGCAACTGAAAGGTTGTGGAAAAATTTCTGGTTATAAAATAAATTGGGAAGAAAGTGAAGATATGCAGTGATTATTCACTATTCAAATGAGATATTCAATAAACATGGTCGAACGCTGGGATTAAGTGTTTAGCAATACATACAGATAACTTGAAATATTTATATAAATTCAATTATATTCCATTAAGAAAGTAAATGAGGATTTGAAAAGATGGATAAGTTTACCTATAACTTTAATTGAAGGGGTTAATTGTATTAAAATAAATATCTTCAGAGTTTTCCAATTTCAATACCACCAAAAATATTATTTCAGGAATTAAGTAAACAAGCAATAAAATTTATTTGGAAAGGTATGAAGGTGAGAATAGTGAAAGAAATAAACATGGGAATATGAACTAGGTGGAATATAATTTCATAATTTTAAGAATTATATATTAAGCAATACAATTAAGTATTCTTCCCTCCACATTTGGAAATAGTAAACTGTCACGGGTGGAAATTAAGTTTGATGAAGTTGGAGAAGGAACAGCTGAAGAATGTATTTACAAATGGGAGCCAAGGTTAATGACTGTTGACATTATTTAAATATTTGATTAATATTTGGAATCAAATTAAATTAGAAAATGATTAAAGATCTCTCTCACCAAAAATTCGAATTAGTTAATCCTCTCCTGACTTTGAAAGATAATCGTTTTTTAAACATATGGCATAGTAAAGGAATGTATAAAGTAGGGGATTGCTATGAGAGTACTAGATTGATCTCATTTGATGAACTGAGAATTTGATATGATATTCCACATCATACTCATTTTTTCTGCTTTTTCAATTGAGATCATATTTGATAGTAAAAGTAGGACCAAAAATGTCTGTATAGAATTAGAACAATTGGTTACTGACGGAATGTCAAAAAGTTTATTTCATTAGAATATCTGAAATTACAATTTACGTTATGTTTATTTGGGCCAAAGAACAGATGGGGACATGATTTAAATATATAAATAATTTAACAAATTTGGCGACATTTGTGTAAAGCTGCTCAGTCTAATACAATTAACGTTAGATATAGATTACTACAGAATAATGTTTTAAATGAATTATATATTGCACCTCAAAAATTAAATGGATGGAACTCAGATATATCGGATATATATTTTAGATGTGGTGAAGATAATGGAATTTTCTTCATTCTACATGGTCTTTTTCAAACGTTAAATCCTTTTAGATTTCTGTGAGCGACTTTTGCCAACCGGTTACAGGTGCTATTATTCAGTTGAATCCGGAGTTATAATGATGGGGATTTTTGAAATACAACTGCTAAATTATATTTGTCAGATTTGCTAAATTAGCTCTGTTGATAGCAATGAAATGCATTGCTGTTAATTTGAACCACCGGCAGGTTTTTTATTTTGAAGAATAGGTCTCGGTGACATTTGCTTTTTGCAACCGACCATTCACATTTTACGAACAAAAAATACACTCAGATCGTTGAATTAATTTAATTCATTTTCCACGTGTTACGTTTAATCTGACCTATAAACGCGATTATGTTCACTTTTATAGTTTTGTTTGATGAACAGATGACCTCTCCCATTCTGCTTCCCTAGGTAACATCTTATAAGAGGTACTTCGTATTTTTATTATAAAATAGACTTTCCACGTTGCTGTGCACGGGCACATCGCCAGAACGTCGTGCCACAGCGTCAGCAGCGCCTTTAATCATGATCTTCTCACTACTTTAGGAGGAAGGGCAGGATATTGTTCATACACATCCTCGCTCCTTTCCAAGTGCTGGACCGCACTCAGTAAAGACACAGCTTATCAGTGTTGCTTCTCAGCGGGACAAATCATTCTTCTCCACGCACATTTCGCTTAACAGCAGCGAGAAGCCGCTCCCCTAAGGATTTCACTCCAACACAGAATCAATTCCATCGAAGTGCGATTGCAGGAAGGCTGCATCCCTCTTGGAAACTGCCCTGATATTGTCCCTCTTTCACAATTCCCTCTCGCCACATAAAAAGTTAAGTGTGTTCTACTCTCGGCTTTGGTTTTGAATAAGACATTTGTTCATTTTTCCTTCAAATATTCATGATATAATTTCATTTCCTTTCGTTGCTGTTCCTCGAACCGGTGATTTCGCCCTGCAGTTTCATGCATCAGATCCCTCTCACTTTGACATAATATTAACCGAATACGGTTAACAACACGGCTTCATGTTTCCATTTTCCATCCTGATCCATGGGTTTGTTAACTTAAAAAACAATCTTGGTTTAGCTGCCTGAGAGCGTTAACAAATGGAGAACAATACTCCTTAAAATTGCTACCATCCGTATGCAAGTAGTAATAAAGAAAGCTCAGGTTGTCAAAAGCATTCTATACAACCGGGAGCAGGCACAGATATAGTCTTGTTTACAGTACTGGTCGCTGCCTTACACAGTTCAAGCAGAAGGTTTTGAGAGGTGGTGAAAGTGTTCGCCTGAATATTCCTTGGATTAGAATGTATTTAATTCTATAGAAAATTTTATATGGAACATCGGAGGCGAAGGTGCGCCAAGATAAATGTTCATACCTTATATGAGATTTGTGGATGATCAGGGACTTCTAATACCAGTGTCAACGTCAAGGAAGGATATTTAAATCACATGTAGCAGGTCAATCTTTGACAGAGAAAGTGCTGACGGATACATTCATGCGTTATTTTATGTTCAACATCCACGTTCTATATTCTCTGTGTTGTCTCTCTCCGTTACGTGCGGTTGTTACATTCTAGGAATTTGGCCGCATCTCCAATTTACAGCAACTCATGATGTTTAATTTTAATTTTCACGCTTTCTTCCGAGTAAAATCAAATATTCGAAAACAATTCATGCTCTGACATCTCTGCCCTGTATCGATCTCCATGCTGGAGAAGCGAGTAATTATCTGGCACATCTCTCCATGTTGTATCATTATTTCGCCTGCATATCAACATCGGTTCTACCCTACGATTATTTTAGCGTCAGTTCATTGAAGCAAGTGCATGAGAGTGAGATTGCCTAATATTTCAGTATATTCCACCTCACACCACGTATCTTTACTAACTTCATGTGTTTCGTTACCTTGCTGCTGATTTTAAATTGTTTCCTGTTACGAGTCCGGAGGACTTCAAAACCTAGTAGTAATAGAATTTCACCAAGTCAAACAAACTTACACAAGAGTTGCTTTTAATTTACTTTGAACATAAAATCAGGAACAAACTTTAACTTATTACTAATTTAACCCCCTTCTAATTCTTGTATGTAATTTGTATATGTTGAGGAAAATTCTCGTTATTCTGTTCTCATTTCAAATGTTCACTGGTATCAGGTAATTATTATACTGTGCACATAATTTAACATTTATGAATTTTTATCAGGCTCAGGAAGGTTCTAATTGTTTTCAGAAAGAGAGAGATTTGTTGTTTGTTTGACACACACTCAAACTGACTTCCTCCGATAAGTGTCTTGCATCACCATGTGTTTTCCAAATTATAACTTCTTACACCAGGTCACCACAGAATTTCTCTTGTTTCCTTTATTTCTAGAGAAACACGCCATTTCATCTCGTAAAGATCTGTTGTAATTTCAACAGGCTGAACTCAGAACTCACAACCTGTCTTCAAAACGGGATTTCAACAAGCTGCCAGCTAGCCATGTTTCAGCCGTCAAAGACAACTGCAGAACTGAATTTTCTCTCTCTCTCACTCTGTCTTCCTTTCCTTCCCTCCCTCTGTCTCTGTCTCTGTCTCTGTCTCTGTCTCTGTCTCTGTCTCTGTCTCTGTCTCTCTCCCTCTGTGTGTCTCTCTCTCTTTGCAAAAAAAAAGATTTCTTTTAGAACAGCAAACTGAAACCAGACAGATTGCTGGCACCGGAATCAGTTTCTGTCAGGGCATCGGTTTCTTTAAAGACAACAGTCTATTTACTTCACAACACCGACTTGTGAAGTCAGTCTGCATAAGCATTCTTCATTGTTTCTGTAAATTCAATGTGAATCTGAAATCTCTGCATATGCATAGCTCTTCCATTTTCAATGAGACGTCTTTTGTGAAATGATCTACACCAAACCCCCACAGTTTATCCCTTTTAAAAACATATTTATATTTAACATAAAACATAATAATTTACAGTGATGTGGGCGATTCAGCAAAATATGTCTGGGGTGGCCTTACATTCATTATGTCTTTTTTTAAATCAGTGCATGGTATTCCCTCGGATAGAACAATGCATTTTTAACTCACCGAGTATTGCACACGCCAATCATTGTTCCTTCCAATCTTCGAGTGAAGTAATGTATTGAATTAGAAGCTCAGTTTCCGATTCCGTGTGTGGAAACAGATTCCGTCTGTATATTTGACCAAAGAGCACCATGGAACGTTATAACCTAGAAATATGCCCCTCCATCTTTCTCATCTATACTGAAGGTTTGTTCTGCCTAGATTCACTCAAGTGTACCAGTTCAGACCCCAGCATACCCCTCCCACCCATGGACCTGTCCAAATAGTTCTAAAATGTTCCTGTTGATGCCGCATTCATTACTTCAGCTGGCAGCTCATTCAAATTCTTGTGTGAAGAAGTTCCTCATTCTTCCAAACGTCTTTGATTCAACCCTACTGCATGTTCTCAGTTGTGTACATCTCTACTCGGTGGAATAAAAGATTATTTGCAATTAATTTATCAAAACTCTCCTCATTCTTCTACGCTGCAGGTAACATAAATCTAAGCTGTTTAACTTTCCCTCCATGTCAATTCATGAATTCTGGCAAAAACTTCATAAGTATCTGCACACATTCAAACGTATTGATATCTTTCCTTTCATGAGATAACGGAAACTGAACACAATACGCCAAGTTTAGGGTCACCCATATCCATTAGAAATTTGCCAACTTAGGTAGTCATTATTTACTTTTATGAAGGTTAATTTACTAAAACGTCTTTTCCTGACCCCAACTAACCCTTCTGTCAATTTCAGGAAATTCTGTATCGATATTCATTGATACCTCTGTTCTATCACACTTTTCAGTGCCCTGCGTTTTACTGTGTACATCTTACCTTGGTTTGTCCTTCCAAAATGCAACATTTCAAGCTTGCCTCCATTAAATTATATCTGTCACTTTCAATCCAATGTTTCCACCTTGTACAGAAAAAGCGCTGCTGACGTGTGGACCAGCTCATATGGCAGAAACAGGAAGTTAATAAATAATGAGGAAATAATATCATTAATATGATTGGCAAAGTTAGCAATGTTGCGGATAGTGGAGTGTAAATCATGGTTCGAACATCGTCAAAAGAAGTGTCGAGGGTGGATGATTTGACGGGGAATTTCGAACATTTAATGCAGTTCTGCCATATTAGAGATCGGATATGAATACTGTGCAAAATGTTGGGTTAATTGTTAATTTTGCCACTGTTATGTTTCCTTTAGTGGCATCATTGCCGATGCTCAATCCATCACAGTAAGATGTCTGGTAAACGTGTAATAAACGCCTTATTTGATATATAGTGACCATGCATTGTTCTCATGTTACAGCGAACGTGATGACCATTGGGATCCTCTCGCGGTGGAATTGCGGTCTGTCCAGGTGTGTCTCTACCTACCTCGTGGCCATGGCAACCGCGGATCTATTGGTCGTTGTCTTTGACGTAATACTGTATCGTATCAACGAATTATACTTTCCTACAACGTTCCTCTTCATAACCCAGGTGTGTGCTTTCCAGGTTACTCTTATTCACGCCACCACCGATATTTCCGTGTGGTTGACTCTCGCATTTACATGTGACCGATATGTGATGATCTGTTGCCATAAGCTGAGGACGAGGATTTGCTCCTGTAAAACAGCCCGCAATGTGATAGCAATAGTGTTCCCGCTGTTCTTCTGTAAAAACATCCCTTGGTTCTTTTTATTTGAACCCATATTGACAGTGGGTAACACAGATTGGTTCTGTGATTTCGGAAGTCAGCCTTGGACCCATCCTGGATGGATATCATTCTTGTGGATTCATCGAGTGTTCACTCCTCTACTCCCAATGTTCCTGATATCACTGCTTAATGTTCTGACGGTCGTGCATATTGTTGCAGCCACGAGAGCCCGCAAGGTCCTGAGAGGCACCAAGAATTATGCGGATCAGGATGATTCCGAGGTGAAGAGCCGAAGGAAGTCCATTGTCTTACTCTTTGCAGTATCAGGAAACTTCATATTGCTTTGGATGCCCTATTTAATATTTTTCCTGTGGATGCAAATTTCACAGCGGTTTATCATTAACACTGAGAATGGCCCGATTTTTATCGTGGACCAAACCAGTTACATGCTCTTGGTTCTGAGTTGCGTCACAAACACTTGCATTTATGCAGTGACTCAGTCTAAATTCAGGAAGGAGATGATCAACGTAATGAAATATCCGGGAAAAATACTATTCATATGTTTCAAGGGAGGAAAATAAAGTCGGCGTTTCGGATATCGGATTCCACCAGCATTTAAAAACAGAGAGTTTCCTCTCTGCCTTTCTTTGAATCAGGAACACGCCAACCTGTTATCCCATGGAAAGTTGGAAGAAAGAAAGCGCAGTGCAGTTTGTATTTGCGGGTAAATTCATTTTGGAAAAGATCGAAGTCAAATTAATTATTTCAGTGTCTGATTCGTTGAACATTCTTATAACGGTGAAAAATAATAAGTTATTGAATCAGGTGGCAATCCCGCAACCGTATGGTTTAATTTCTCCATGGATGCAGGGTGATCGAAGTGTCAGCAGCGTAGCTCGAGCCTTTTAATATATTGTGTGCTTCTCCAAGGGAGCAGAAATTGATGGCGGAATTGATGGAAAGTAAACTGTGCGATCTTGTCACACTTCATTTCACAAACGTCTGCATTTTCCTTCGGTCTTGAGTGGACATTTCCTGAACCAGGTAGCATGGCCTCCAACCGGATACTTTGAACGATGCGCCTGTAAATGTGGTTCAAGACAGCAGAATGTTACGAGGCCAGAGGCCTCTTTCGTTAAGGTCACCACAAAGTTTCTTTTTATTTCTCTTATTTCAAGTAAAACAAATGGCAGGCAGTAATTTCCTCTTGTATGGGCCACAAATCGTTGGACCAGGCTGAAATAAGCACTCACAACCCGTGTTCAAAAATTTGATTCTTCCACAAGCTTTCGAGCTTGTACACTTGCAGTCGCAGCTATTGCTGCTGAACGGTTAAAAGTTCAGAACTGAATTCTCATGTCTCTCTCTCTCTCTCTGTCTCTGTCTGATTTTCTGTCTGTCTGTCTGTCTGTCTGTCTGTCTGTCTGTCTGTCTGTCTGTCTGTCTCTCTCTCTCTCTCTCTCTCCCTCTCTCAGTTCCACTGATATTAACAGAGGAGTGTAGTTTACCCATCATTGGGAAATCAATGACCAGCTCCTTCATATTGATGTCACTGAGCGACAAGTAAATATTCGCACAAGAAGTTATGCTTATACATGTCTGGCAACTGTCATGAATGTCTGCCAAGATGCCTGTATCCCCTCTGCCGATCCTTGCGATACTAATATTGGCTGTGCATTATCTCTACTGTTAAGGACACTCCCCTTGGATATATCTGTATATGCACATATTGTCTTTCATTATTGTACCATGAGTTTCTGCTAATAAAAGTCATGATTATTGTTTGACCACATCGTCTTTGTCGACTTCATCAACTAGCACTTCAATTTTATTAGCAGAAATTGATGCAGCACTCAAGCCAGAGCGGCTGATAATCGGGAAGTCTGCCCCGAGGGCAGAGAAATTTTCAAACACTGGATTTCTTGTTTTGATTACTACATGGATTGAAACAACGTAGTCACTGGGCCAATACAGTGGGGTCACCTGATCTCTCTGTGGGTGAGGTCACTTTTGCCATTTGGTAAGGATCCACCACTCTGGCTATAGGCCGGGAACGTCTGACTGCTTACTATGCAGCGCCACTGAATGTGGTGCATTCTCGACACCAGTTGCTGACTAGACGCCAGAAACCCGGGGAAAATTATGCTGCTGCCTACGTACTGACCCTCGACTCACTGGCAAACGAATGTGATGTTAGGGCAGTCAATGTGCAACAACACTGCACTGCCTTGAAGTTGGATGCTTTAGTCAACGGGATTAATTCCAGTTACATCTGACAGAGACTGCTGGAGACGGAGGACTTATCCTATGACTGGGCAGTCACTCTAGCCAAAACACTGAGAAGTGCCATGCGGTTCAGTGAAATGCTAGAAACCAGAAAGGAAACATCCAGGAGTGCTGGAACCCGAAGGAAAGACAAGGGTGAACTCCTGTAAAATGCTACTTCTGTGATAAGAGCTGGCACCTCAGACAGAAGTGCCTGGCTCGATTGGCTACCTACAGCTATTGTGAGAAACTCGGCCACTTTGCTAAATCTTATATGACGAAGAGGATGAGAAGAACAAGAAGAAGAAGAAGAACAACAAGAAAAGAATTGGAGAGTTCTGAATGGTGCTAAACGTTGCTGTAGGTTCCAAAAGGAAAGGGGAAGGATGCAGAGTTATGCAGAAAAGTGGCATGTGGAGATGAACAGGATAGATGTGCGGTGATGCAATTTGGAAGGCCAAACCAGAAGGATAAAAGAAGGATTAATGGTCGATGACAAGAGTGGCCCCAAATCCATGCACCTTCAAAGATGCTGTAAGTGTTGATAGCATAGCTCTTCAGGGAAATGAGGTTTAGGAATTCATTAATATTGGGATTGAGTTCAATAGTCCAGAGGTCATGTGGCAAATCTACAAATCTTTGCTGAGTCCACACGGAGTATTGTGTTCCATCGGGTCACCTCATTATGTGAATGAAGCTTTGGAGAGGGGGAAGAGGAGATTTGCAAGGATGTTGCATTGTTTGAAAAATAAGTCTTATGAGCCACGGTTATCAGAGAAGGAATTTTTCATTCTTTTCAGCGAAGAAGAATGAGAGCAGACTTAATAGATTATTCGAAGCACAGACAGGGTTGACATTCAATGCCTTTGTCACAAAGCAGGAATAGTGAACAGTAGAGGACATATGTACAAAGTGAAAGGAGAAAGGTTGAGGGTAGACTTCACAGGTAGGTTTTTACATACAGTTGTGGTTGCCTGAAATGGAATGACACCAGAAATCGTGATAGTTTCTGAAACATTTGGGGTATTTAGGAGACTCTTCATTAGACAGTTAGATGAATATAAAAAAGAAATTTATGAGCCGGGAAGGATATAGTATATTTTTAAAAATGTATTTATAATCAATAATAAATGTTACATTAAGTATACAATACAATATATATTTTATCCCATAAAAACCACCCAACCCCACCCCTATCCCTCCAACCCCAGACAATTCTGTATTGAACTCCCCAAAAAATAAAGAAAGAAGAAAAATAAATTGAGTATACCCGATAT
The DNA here is from genome assembly GCF_036971445.1 of Narcine bancroftii. Lineage (NCBI taxonomy): Eukaryota > Metazoa > Chordata > Chondrichthyes > Torpediniformes > Narcinidae > Narcine > Narcine bancroftii. The sequence continues at coordinate 209,579,165 of NC_091473.1, forward strand.
TAAAAAGTATAAAAGTGGTTAAAAATAATATTTACAGCTTTTCGAAGAACAGTGAACAGTGATTCAAATGTTTCAATGTGAAGAAATCTAAACCTCAACTTCAGAAGCAATTACCATATAAAAGTATAGAAGATCTGAGGCCTATCTGTACAACTGAATACATGGAGTCGTTGTTGGGAGTCTCCAATCCTCAGAAGACTCCTGCCCGATCAAGCATGACATAGGCGCGGATCCAGCAAGCGCAAGATGGCGCCGGCACTTTGGTCAATTCGGTCGTGGTCGATCCGCGTGCACCTGAAGCCGTGCGCGCTGGTGGCCCGACTGACAAAGTGGCCCGTGAGCCCGAGACATTGCTGGGGTACGCTGTGTAGCGTCGGATGACCAATTCTACCGGGCATGCGCGGATCTTCCCTGGTCCGTGATCGTCGGAAAAGGTGCGGGCTGTGGGGGAGCCCGAGCGCCGGCGCTCTGATTACGTCAGGGTGCCAGCGTCGGGTGTCCAGACCACCAGCCGCACAGTCAATGGATTTATGGTGACTAGAGGAGAAGAAGAACTTACCTTATTGGAATTTGCACAGGAGGAGCCAGCAGTTGAAGAAAGCAGACCTCCAAAAGTGGCTATGGCATCTGCATTGGACTCAGTATTTACTGTTTTGGAAGGGATTGCTTTTCAAATGGATAATATGTCAAAACAAATAACCCAAGGATTTATGGAGGTGAAAATAAAAATAAATAATTTATGTGAATAAATGTCAACTACGAAACAATAAATGACCATAGTTAAGAGTGATATTAACAGATGTATAAAATATGTTGATATTATACAAGATAATACAAGATAAAAATTGAAACAATCTTTTCTGAATGTCAAAATCTGGTGGAACGCAATAAAGAAAAAGGGGAAAAAGTAGAAAGTTCTTTTGTAGATTGTGGGATTCAAAGGGATTTATTGATGAAGATTGATTCATTGGAAATTAAAATCGAGACAAATAACGTGAAAATAGTTGGTCATCCAGAGGACCTGGAAGCTTCTGATCCAATAAACATTTTTAAGCATTGGATCGTAGAAGTACTGGGTAAACAGCTTATTCCTAAAGGTTTGGAACTGGATCGGCTACATTTGAAGGATTTTTAGGGAAACTTTCAATCTCAATTTTTTTTAGTATGATTACGATGCCTTGGGTTTTGCGAAACCATTTCCAGAATTATGAAGAAATGGGCCATCTTCACCATCGTCATCTCAGAGGAAGGTAAACGGGAATGGAAATGGGAATTGGAATGGGTATAGAAAGAATGATGACAATGGGAAGAATGGAAAGGAAGAAGAACGGACACGGAGTCCTCTTGACATTGAATATCCAGAACAATCATTGGGCAAGGAATCATTTGGTTGAATATATTTACTATATTTGAGTGTTTTTAATTACATAATGAATGTGTATCTGGCTGGGGGTGGGGTGGGGTGGATAACACTGATACCTTTGACTATCATCTGCGACTAATGGGATTACCACACCCATATTTTAGGCTGTTACTATTTTTCGGTGGGATTTATTGGTGGGTGGTTTTTAAATATTTTTTTAATTGAGGGGTGGGTTTTGTTTTTATGTGTTATTGAGGATTATAAAGGAGAGTGCTATTTTATAGAGTGTAAATACATTAATAGTAAAATGTCTACTTTGAATTTCGTAACATTTAATGTTCATGGATTAAATCATCCAATTAAGAGAAAAAGGGTATTAACTTATATAAAACAAATGAAAATTGATATTTTAATTTTACAAGAAACACATTTGACTGAAAATGAACATTTGAAATTGAAAAGAGTTTGGGTTGGGCATGTGGTTTTTTTTCTTCTTTTAATTCTAAGGCAAGAGGAGTGGCGATTTTTATTCATAACAATTTATCATTTGAATTGGAATCTTCAGAGGGAAATTTAGGTCGAGTTTAAAGGGTGAATCTTGCTTTGTTTAATCTTTATGCTCCTAATATAGATCAGCAGTTTATTTCAGAAGTTTGTTTATTGTTAACTCAAGCTAATGAAAATATCTTAGTTGGATGAAATTTTAATTGTGTTTTGGATACTTTATTGGAAGGTTCCCGAAGGGTATAAGGAAATCAAGGATGGTAATTCAGATTAAAGCATTGATAAAAGATTTAAATCTGGTAGATGTTTGGAGGAAGGTTAATCCTACAGTGAAAGAATTTTTTTATTCATCACGACATGATTAGGTTTCTAGGATGCAACCTTTTGGTATCAGCACACCTACAGGGTAGAGCATAGCAAGTTGAATATAAAAGTAGTGTTCTATCAGACCATTAATTATTAGTTTATTTCCTGTGAAGTTTCAGAAGGGGTATGTTCGTCATGTAGATGGAGGATTTCTTTCTTTGGCTTGGCTTCGCGGACGAAGATTTATGGAGGGGGTAAAATGTCCATGTCAGCTGCAGGCTCGTTGGTGGCTGACAAGTCCGATGTGGGACAGGCAGACACGGTTGCAGCGGTTGCAGGGGAAAATTGGTTGGTTGTGGTTGGGTGTTGGGTTTTTCCTCCTTTGCCTTTTGACAGTGAGGTGGGCTCTGCGGTCTTCTTCAAAGGAGGTTGCTGCCCGCCAAACTGTGAGGCGCCAAGATACACGGTTTGAGGCGATATCAGCCCACTGGCGGTGGTCAATGTGGCAGGCACCAAGAGAATTCTTTAGGCAGTCCTTGACCTTTTCTTTGGTGCACCTCTCTCACGGTGGCCAGTGGAGAGCTCGCCATATAACATGATCTTGGGAAGGCGATGGTCCTCCATCCTGGAGAAATATCCCACCCAGCGCAGCTGGATCTTCAGCAGCGTGGACTCGATGCTGTCGACCTCTGCCATCTCGAGTACTTCGACGTTAGGGATGAATGCGCTCCAATGAATGTTGAGGATGGAGCGGAGACAACGCTGGTGGAAGTGTTCTAGGAGCCGTAGGTGATGCCGGTGGAGGACCCATGATTCGGAGCCAAACAGGAGTGTGGGTATGACAACGGCTCTGTATACGCTTATCTTTGTGAGGTTTTTCAGTTGGTTGTTTTTCCAGACTCTTTTGTGTAGTCTTCCAAAGGCGCTATTTGCCTTGGCGAGTCTGTTGTCTATCTCGTTGTCAATCCTTGCATCCGATGAAATGGTGCAGCCGAGATAGGTAAACTGGTTGACCGTTTTGAGTTTTGTGTGCCCGATGGAGATGTGGGGGGGGGGGGCTGGTAGTCATGGTGGGGAGCTGGCTGATGGAGGACCTCCGTTTTCTTCAGGCTGACTTCCAGGCCAAACATTTTGGCAGTTTCCGCAAAACAGGACGTCAAGCGCTGAAGAGCTGGCTCTGAATGGGCAACTAAAGCGGCATCATCTGCAAAGAGTAGTTCATGGACAAGTTTCTCTTGTGTCTTGGTGTGAGCTTGAAGGCGCCTCAGATTGAAGAGACTGCCATCCGTGCAGTACCGGATGTAAACAGCGTCTTCATTGTTGAGGTCTTTCATGGCTTGGTTCAGCATTATGCTGAAGAAGATTTAAAAGAGGGTTGGTGCGAGAACACAGCCTTGCTTCACGCCATTGTTAATGGAGAAGGGTTCAGAGAGCTCATTTCTGTATCTGACCCGACCTTGTTGGTTTTCGTGCAGTTGGATAACCATGTTGAGGACATCCGATGCGCTCTAGTATTTGCCAAAGCCCTTTCCTGCTCACGGTGTCAAAGGCTTTGGTGAGGTCAACAAAGGTGATGTAGAGTCCTTTGTTTTGTTCTCTGCACTTTTCTTGGAGCTGTCTGAGGGCAAAGACCATGTCAGTGGTTCCTCTGTTTGCGCGAAAGCCGCACTGTGATTCTGGGAGAATATTCTCGGCGACACTAGGTATTATTCTATTGGAGAATCCTAGCGAAGATTTTGCCTGCAATGGCAATAAATTATTAGTTTATTTCCTGTGAAGTTTCAGAAGTGGTACGTTCGTCATGTAGATGGAGGATTAATGCAATGTTATTGAACAAACCCAGAGTTTGTTACTTTTGCTAAAGAGCATATATCTTTAATTTAGTCTGAGAATATTAATTCTGTGGATAGTTATTTTGTAGTGTGGAACATCTTAAAAGCTTATTCGAAGGGGCAGGTTATTAGGTATTCTACGAAATTTAAGAAGCAGAATATGGCAGAGTTTAAAGTTGGAAAACCAGATTGCTGAGTTAGAGAAAGATTTTCAGAAGGATGTGACCGAAGATTTAAAATAAGCTGCATTAGCGAAATTGAAATTATGTTATAATACTTTACAAACTTATCAGTTTGAGCGTTTAATTAATAGAACTAAACAACATTATTATAAGTTAGGAGATAGAGCTCACAAGGTATTTGCTTGGCACTTGAAAGTTGAACACGCATCTCGGATTATTAAAGCCGTTAAAAAGAATTCAATAATTACCTATAAGCCTCCGGAAATTAATGATCAGTTTTATTCATTCTATCATAAATTATATACTTCTGAGGAGAAGCAGGATAATGGTTCTAGTAGATCTTATTTATCTAAATTAAGGTTGCCAGTATTAGAAGAGAAAGATATTCAGGAATTGGAATCTCCATCTACAGATTTTGAAATTCAGGAAGCGATACAGGAAATGCCAATTGGAAAGTCCCAGGGGATGATGGATTTCCTGTTGAATTTTATAACTTTCTTTATGATGATTTACCTAATGTAGGTGGAGATGTGTTAAAACATGTTACTGAAGAAATGAAGTTGCCAGAATCTTGTTCAAGTGCTTTAATAACTGTTATTCCAAAAAAGTTAGAGATCCATTAAAAGTGTCTTCATATACACCCATTTCTTTATTAAATGTAGATTATAAAATTATAGTCAAGGTATTAGCTAATAGACTTCCTACGTCCTTACCTAAGTTAATGCATACTGATCAAACAGGTTTTATTAAGAGCAGAAATGTATTAGATAATATTCTTCAATTAATTACTTTGGTCAATGCATACCAAAAGCAGTTTAACCATCCTATGGTGGTTGAAATTATTGCAGAAAAGGCTTTTGATAGGGTAGAGTGGGAATTTATTATTAACGTGTTAGAACATTTGAAATTCGTTTCTTTTTTTATTTATTGGATTAAAGCTTTATATACGAACACGACTGCTAGCGTGGTGACAAATAGTCGGATCTCTTTATGATTTAGGTTGAATCGTTCAACTCGGCAGGGTTGTCCATTGCCTCCAGCCTTATATACGTTGGCTATTGAACCATTAGCACACACTATTAGGCAAAATGATGAAATTAGAGGGATGAAGGCTATGATTGAAGAATATGATTAATTTATTTGTAGATGGCTTATTGATATATTTGATGAAACCGGAACGGTCATTGAAGCAGTTGCAAGAGTGTTTGTCGAAATTGGAGAACTGGTAGGATATAAAGTTATTTGGAATAAAAGCGAAATTTTACCAGTTGAAATAGGAGATTATTCAGAATTTAAAATTATTACCAAATTAAGTTGGACAACAAAAAATATTTAGGTGTGTTTGAGATGTTAATTATCAGTTATTGTATCAGTTAAATTATGTGCCTGAATGAAAACGTATTGAAGCAGATTTGATTAAGTGGAAAAATCTTCCATTGACATTGATTGGTAAGGTCTATTGTATTAAAATGAATATTTTCCTCGAATTCAATATTTAATTCAGTTAATACCTTATTTACTTTCGAAAGGCTTTTTTTCAAGATTAAAATAAGGTCGTGCTGGAGTTTTTATGGAAAGGAAAAATTAGCTCGAGTGGCACTGTATAAACTTACATGGAAATATGCGTCAGGTCGACTTCAGTTACCAGATTTAAAAAATTAGTATTAAGCGGTCCAGATGAAATTTATTAGTAGGTTGATGGATTTAGATAAACTTCCTAGCTGGGCTAAGGTAGAAATGACATGTATTTCTGAGGTCGAGGTACATGAATTTATATTTCGCTGGAACTTGAATTTGTTACAGGAATATGATATGCCGCTATTGAAATATTTGTTAAGATCTGGATTTTTAAAAATAGGGTTTTGGGATCAAAAGATAAATTACCAATTTTAACCACATTGTATAATAACCAACTTATTTCCTTTTCAATGTTTAATAATTATTTCAAGATTTGGGATTTTAAAGGTATAAAAACAATACAGAATTGTTTTGAAAAGAGACAATTTCTTTCTTTTAATCAATTGAGAGAGCGATTTGATGTATCAGTAAATTCTTTGATTGTGTATTACCAACTTAGAGCCTTGATAAATGATCATTATGGTAGCGACATTGATTTACCTACTTTAATGAGATTTGAGTCTTTTATTTCCTCTGTACTGAAGAAGGGTTACACTTTGGTATTGTTCAATTTGTTACAAGATAATATGGATAAAGCAGATTGGGATAAATCTAAACTTAAATGGGAAAGTGATTTAGTGTTTATGTTTCCTGAAGATGATTGGGCAAATATGTATCGGGAAAATGTAATTAAGTTGACTAATGAAAGATATGGAATGGTGAATTGTAATTTTTTACATCAATTATATTTGATTGCAGAGAAACTAAAAAAAATATGGATTTAGTCATTTAGATTTACGTTTTACCTCTGATACATGTATTGGAACTTTTTTACATGCTGTTTGTACTTGTGTTAAAGTTCAATCATTCTGGCAAGGAATTAAAGTTGATTTGGAAAAATTGTATAACTTTGCATTACCATTAGACCAAACGATTGTCTTGTTGGGTAATTTGATTTCGTTGAGGGTGGTTATGTTTGGATAAAATTCAAATTGCTTTTGTTCATTTGGTGTTTTCAGTAGCGTGTAAATGTGTTGCAAGAACTTGGAAAGACAATAGAGAGATTAATATAGTAGGTTGGCATAATGAATTGATAACAAGATATGTTATGGAAAAGCTTTACCTATAATTTACAAGATAATTATTCTTTTATTCTTAGCAAATAGTTTCCGTATTTGGAATATTTGTATCTAGATATACTTTGAATTGTTCTTAACATTTATAATTTTTTTAGTATAGAATTTATATTTTTGAGTCCCCTTAAGGGTGCTGGCGGAAGGGGTGGGAGAGTGGGTTTGGGGATTTTTGTATTGTGTATCTTTTGGGATTTTTTGAGTTTTTTTTTTGTTTTATATACGTATTTGTAAAAACAATTTTTGACGATTTTTGAATATGTTTTTCTATCTTTAAATAATGATTGAAAAAATGAAAATCAACAATAAATGATACATTCATTATAAAATACAATATATATTTTATTCCATCAAAACGTCCAACTCGATCCCTATCCATCCCATCCCGCCCAACCTAAAAATAAATAAAGAAGAAAAACGAAATGGAGAAGAGCAATTAAACCAAAACATTCAGTTACGTGCCGGGGTTTGGGATCACACCACCCCTGTCTGGTAAAATATTTTAACAATTAGAACAATTGCAATACATGTACGCATTACAAACTTTAACTGAAAGGATAAATATTTTGTAGATTATATGTTATCTTCTCTAACGCAATACATAACCTCATGTTCGCATGCCAACTTTGAATATTCAATTTGCTATAATTCTTCCGTGGAACTGCAAGGCATATCCCAGCTAATGCTAAAGCCAAACTCAAAAAAATAAATTTGAAAATTGTTTAACTTTAACTCTAAAATAATGCTTTAATATTACAATAAAAATATCATATGGTCAAATGGAATCTTAAGTATAAATATAACTTCACTAAATTTTATCCAAAAAATGTTTTAACCGTCTCACATATTCAACCGAATGTAAGAAACTATATACTTCCTTATTACACCTAAAACATAAATCACAAGTAGCATATTTAACTTTCTTCACCGCGGTGGAATGTAATTAATGAATAAATATGTAATGAACTAATCTATAAAGCACATTCACAATGTTAGTCATACTAACATCTCATATCAACATCCAATCATCTTCGGCATTGTGGAAAAAAATAATTGTGTCACCAGTTCAATGAGAGCCTAAGGTGTAGGGTTCTATATTCTATGGCGACCCATCAGTCACGAGGTGCTTCAGAATACAGGGAAGCGGGAATTTAAAAGACCGTTTGGGAATAACAAAACGGCGGCACTGTTAGCGGAGAGCTCAGCGCAAACCGGACAACAAAAAATGGGGAAAACAACATCCGTTTGAGAATGAGAAGTACGTAGATGACCCATTGGGTGGTGATCACGACACGGGAGAAATGAAGGGATCTGCGGCTGCAAAAAAGTACATTCAGTGAACTTGGTGAGATGAGGTAATGAAACGACGGAGTCTGCGGTGGAGGTATTCATATTGGACTGCTGGAGAGTTCCTGAAGAATTGGGTAAACGGGCATCACGAATGTGAACAGGGATGCTAGAGGATGCCAGTATGCTGAAGGTGGTCGAAGTAGATCCCCGAGTGAATTTCCAGAGTTATTTAACAGGCCCGCGAATGTTTGTGTGTGTGTGTGTTTGGGGTAGGGGGAGAGAGATATGAATCATGTGGAGAGATATGGTATTTCTAACTGGATATCATGGTCGGTGTGGACATACTGTTGTGGGCCGAATGCCCAGTACCTGGGCTGTTCCGTTACATGTTTTTCTTGTATGCAGAAAGTGTCCTTCTGATCTGCATGTAACAAACTTGTAGATGTATGAAAAGACGTTGACTATTGTTGGAACCGCTGTTCAGGAGACTCCTCACCTCCCCCCTCCCCACAATACTGAAGAATCACGAATAGTTTCTCTATTCTCGCAATTTATCACAAGCGCCTTAGCAGTCACTGATATATCAAACTCCAGTTATAATAGACACGACTTGTTTATTGGTCGTGGGTAAGTCCACAGGACACGCGGGTGCTGAAACGTGATGGAAATATGTGATCTTGATTTTCGTGATGGAGCGAATCCGTGGAGGTTGGCATTTCCTTTCAACTGTCCCCTCATGTAATGATCACGGATTATCATAACATTTTCATGCAGATAATCAAGACTTTAGATGCTGAAATTGGAAGTAATATCGGGCTCTATGATGAACATTGTGGGCCGCGTGCCAATTGTGGGTGCAGTTAGACGGTGAAACACATACGGGCTTCACGTTTTGCGGAACGGTTTGCGCTGAGCTCTCCGCTAACAGTGCCGCCGTTTTGTTATTCCCAAACGTTCTTTTAAATTCCCGCATCTGCATCGTTGGGCACAAACAAGAATGTGAGCAGTGTTTATGCGACGCTTATTTCTCTGAAAGTAATATCAATTACCGTTTATTGATTACCTCCCTGGGAGAGATGAAGGCTGTATATCAAGCCGCTCTCAGCTGCATTCGATCAGAGTTATCTCTTTCAGTCTCCACATCAATGCCAAGGTGAGAGTTCCAGTCATTGCCTATCTATTTTCCTCGTTGCCTCCAATGATGCAGGCGATTATGTTATACTACCCGACTGTGGTTGCTTTCGGGTTCCCGGGTAAGTATTGCACCTGATTATGAAAGAGTTGCCCTTTTCCAGGTGTTATCCCATCAAGACATGTATTTTAGCTATTACTCTTCGAAACTTAATTGAACGTCTGTATAACCTAGATTAACATAATTTCGATAAACCATTTACTGAACAAGAAGTTAAGGAAGCACTTAAATGTTTACAGAATAATATATCTCCAGGAGAGGATGTGGAATTTCTTGTGAAGTTTTATAAATAATTTAAAGAATTAATAATTCCTTTATATATGAAAATAATCGAACAAGCATCGAGTGCATACGCTCTTCCAGAAACCTTTACAACGGCGATAATTATAGTTATTCCTAAACAAAAGAATGGGATCCATTAAAGTCAGCTTCATGTAGACCACTTTCATTGTTAAATGTTCATTATAAAATTATAGCGAAGATATTAGCAAATTGAATAAATAATTGACTCTGAATAAATATAGTTCAACTGGATTTGTCAAAAATAGCCAAACATCTGAAAATATAGTAAGATTATTAAGTGCAGTTCGTTTAGCACAAAAGAGGTTATATAAGTGTAGCAGTTGTATTGGATGCAGAAAATAGTTTTTAATAAATTCGAATAGGATTTTTGTATTGAAAGATTAAGGTAAATTTTGTTTTGTTTTTAATTTTCTAAATTGGATTAAACCACTTTTTTTAGAAATCCTAAAGCTAACCTAAGAAATAATGGGCAAATATCTCAATTATTTAATTTGACTGGATCAAGTAGGCAAGGTTGTCCTTTATCTCCTGCTTTGTTTGCATTGGCTATTGAAACTCTTGCAACATATTATTTGTATTGATCAACAGTTTTATGGTAAATCAAACTTAATATAAGATTATATGCAGATGATGTGTTTGTATATTTGACTCAGACTCATCTATCATTGCCTAGACTTTATAAACAACTGATAGATTGTGGAAATGTTTCTTGTTATAAAATAAATTGGGATAAAAAGAAGATATGGTGTGATTGTTCATAATGTCAATGAGATATTAGATTTACATGGTCTAACGCTGGGATTAAGTATTTAGGAATACGTACAGATAATAACTTGAAAAAATTATATAAATTCAATTTTATTCTATTATTTAATAAAGTATATAAGGATTTGAAAAGTTGGATAATTTTACCTATTAATTTAATTGGAGCAGTCAATTGTATTAAAATGAATATCTTTCCGATAATTCAATACTTGTTTCAGACTCTGCCAACGTCAATACCATATTTATTTTCAGGAATTAAATAAACAAGTTATATAATGTCTTTGGAAAGGTACGAAGGCGAGAATAGTGGTAGAAAAATAACAGAACTATGAACTAGGTGGATTACAATTTCCTAATTTACGAATTATCTATAAAGCAGTACAATTAAGGTTTCTTCCCTCCACATTTGGAAATATTAAACTATCACGGGTGGAAATTGAGTTAGATAAAATTGGAGAAGGTACAGCTGAAGAATTTATTTACAAATGGGCGCCAAAGTTAATGACTGTTGACATTAATGAAATATTTGTTTAATATTTGGAATCAAATTAAATTAGAAAATGATGAAAACTCTCTGCCACCAAAAATTTCCATTAGATAATTTTCTCATGCCTTTTTCAAAGATATTCGATTTTTAAACATATGGCATAGTAAAGGAATGTATATTGTGTGATTGTTATCAGAGTGCGAGATTGATGTCATTTGATGAACTGAGAATTAGATAAGATATTCCACGTCATACTCTTTGTTGTTTATTTTTTCAATTGAGATATTATTTGAGAGTTAAATTAGGACCAGAAATTGTATTAAAGGACTGTACAGAATTTGAACAATTGGTTACTAACGGAATTGTCACAAAGTTTATTTCATTAACATATCTGATACTGCAAGATACAACACCTAAATTAGGTTTATTTGGGCCAAAGGAAAGATGGGGACATGATTTAAATATAGCAATAGATTAACATATTTGACTACATTTATGTAAATCTGCTAAATCTAATACTATTAATGTAAGATATAGATGTCTACAGAATAATATTTTACATCAATTATATATTAAACGTTAAACCTTTTTGGATTTCTGTTCATGAATTTTTGCAACAGATTGCAGGTGCTATTTTTCCCTTGAATCCTGAGGTATTTTTGATGGAGAATTTGGAAAATATAACTCCTTAATTATGTTTATCAGATTTGTTAAATTAGCTCTGTTGATAGCCAGGAAATGCATTGCAGTTACGTGGAAATCAGATTACTCTTTAACATTAGGAAGATGGAAAACAGAGATCCAACGTTGTAGTCGAAGAGAAAAAAATTCATATAATTTGAGAGTTAAATATTCTGTATTTTTATGGATTTGCATTGCGAAAGGTCGAACATAAGTTTTAAAATTATAAATACTTCATTTGAATCCTCTGGACCACTGAAGACTTCCCACAATAAATCATGTTTCCTGTGTAATGTTTTAGGGATCTTTTGAGTGTTTTCTAAAGCAAACCAATGTAATATTAATCCATAATTCATTATAGTATATTCGTAATTTAGTTTTTTTTTATATAGTTTAGTGCAGTTTATAGTGGGGTTTAGGTGGGGACGGAGGTTGGGACGTGGTTTTAGATGGGTTATTTGTAGCTTTCATTTTTTCTCTGTATACAAATCAACATGTATTCAATCATTCATTTCTAACAATGAGACATATGGTTTCTCTTTGTTTCATATGTGTTTATTTTAAATAAAATATTCAAGAAAACAACGTTGGTTTAACGAATGTCCGGGTTTTTTTTAAGAACAGTTCTCGGTGATACTTGGTTTTTTTTGTACCGACCATTCACATTTTACGAACACAAAAATATACTCCGATCGTTGAATTAATTTAATTAATTTCCCACGTGTTACGTTTAATCTGAAATACGTTACCTATAAACGCGATTATGTTTACTTTTACAGTTTTGTTTGATGAACAGATCATCTATCCCACTCCGATTCCCTCGTTAACACCTTATCAGCAGTACTTCGTATTTCTATTATAAAATAGACCTTCCTCGTTGCTGTGCACGGTCACATCGCCAGAACGTCGTGCCGATCCCGGACATGACGTTCCCAGCACACACGATAGGGTCAGCAGCGCCTTTCATCAGGATCTTCTCACTACTTTAGCAGGAAGGGCAGGATATTGTTCATACAGATTCTCATTCCTTTCCAAATGTTGGACCGCACTCAGTAAAGACACAGCTTATCAGTGTTGCTTCTCAGCGAGATAAAAATTACTTCTCCCCTCACATATCGCTTTACAGCAGCGAGAAGCCGATCCCGTAGGGGTTGAGCTCCAGCACAGAATCAATTGCATTGTGATGCGATTGTATAAAGGCTGCATCTCTCTTGGAAACTGCTCTGATATTGTCTCTCTTCCAAACTTCCCTCTTGTTACATAGAAAACCATTGTGTTCTACTCTCAGTTTTGGTTTTGAATAAGACGTTGGTTCATCTTTCCTTCAGATATTCATGAAATAATGTCATTTCCCTTCGTTGCTGTTCCTTGACCCGGTGATTTCGCCCTCCGGTTTCATCCATCAGTTCCCTCTCACTTTGACATAATATTAAACGAATACGGTTAACAACGCGGCTTCATGTTTCCATTTTACATCCTGATCCATGGGATCGTTGACATAACAAACGATCTTGGTTTTGCTGCCTGAACGCGTTAACAAATGGAGAGATGTTAGAGAACAATACTCCCTAAAATTGCTTCCATCCATATTTAAGCAGTAATAAAAAAAATGCTCAGGTTGTCAAACCGCAATTGATGCAACCGGGAATAGGAAAAGGTTTAGTCTTGTTAACAGTCCTGGTCGTTGCCTTGCACAGTTTAAGCAGAAGCATTTGAGAGGTGGTGAATTTGTTTGCCTGAACATTCCTTGGATTAAAATCTATTTAATTCTAAAGAAAATTTTATATGGAACATCGAAGGCGAAGGTGCGCCTAGATAAATATTCACATCTCTTATGAAAAGCGTGGATAACGTGGATGATCAGGGACATCTAATACCAGTGTCAACGTCAAAAAAGGATTGCTTTAAGGTGGGAGGAGGATATTTAAATCATATGTAGCAAGTCAGACTTTGACAGAGAATGTGCTGACAGATACATTCATGCGTTATTTTCTGTTAAACATCCACGTTCTATATTCTCTGTGCGGCGCCTGTGTTGTCTCTCTCCGTTGTGTGCGGTTGTTACATTCCAGGGATTTGGTCGCATCATCAATTTTCAGCCACTCATGATGTTTGATTTTAATTTCCATGCTTTCTACCGAGTAAAATCAAATATTCAGAAACAATCCATGATCTGACACTAGTGCTGTGTATCGATCTCCATTCCGGTGAAGTGAGCAATTATCTGGCACATCTCCCCGCGTTGTATCATTATATATCTATATCGGTTCGACCCCATGATTATTTTGGCATCAGTTCAACGAAGCAAGTATGTGAGAGTGAAATTGCTAAATATTTCAGTATATTCCACCCTCACACCCCGTATCTTTACTAACTTCATGTGTTTCGTTACCTTGCTAGTGATTTTAAATTGTTTTCTGTTACGAGTCCAGAGAACTTAAACCCAGCAGCACGAGAATTTCACTAACACAAACAAATTTCAACAAAAGTTAATTTAAAGTTACTCTACACATAAAATCAGGAACAAACTAACTTATACTACAGACTTAATCTAATTAAACCCCCTTCTAATTCTAATTCGTGTATGTAATGTGTATATATTCAGGAAATTCTTTCCTTTCATAGTCCAATTAGTCATTTCTCACTTCTCAAAGGTCACTGGTATCAGATAATTCTTATACTGTACACAAGATTTAACATTTATGAATTTTGACCAGGCTAAATTAGGTTCTAATTGGTTTCAAAAAGAGAGAGAATTGTTGGTAGTTTGACATACAAACAAACTGATTTCCTCTGATCAGTATCCTGCCAAACAGACTTGCCCCAACATCAGTTTTTGAAATGATAACATCTTAATCCAGATCACCAGAGAATTCCATTTGTTTCGTTCACTTCAAGGTAAACACTATAGCCAGCCATATAATAAGCATATAAAACACATAAACATATGACATATAAAATTATAATTTACAGTGATGTGATCAATTCAGCAAAACATTCCTGGAGTGGCCTTATATTCATTATCTTATTTTAATCAGTGCATGGTATTCCCTCACATAGGAACATGGCATTTGTAACTCACCGAGTATTGCACACACCCATTTCACGATAGACAATAGACAATAGGAGCTGGAGTAGGCCCTTCGGCCCGTTGAGCCAGCACCGCCATTTTACAGATCATGGCTGCTCCTTCCGATCTCATAGTGAAGTCATGTATTGAATTTGAAGCTCAGTATCCGATTGAGTATGTATAAACTGATTCCGCCCGTATATTTGATCAAAGGGCACCATGCAACGTTATAACATGGAAATAGGACCCTCCATCTTTCTCATTTTTGCAGAATGTTTATTCTGCCTAGATCACGCAAGTGTACCAGTTCAGATCCCTGTATAGCCCTCTCAGCCATGGACCTGTCCAAATGGTTCTAAAATGTTACTATTGATGCCGCATTCATTATTTCACCTGACAGCTCGTTCAAATTCTTGTGTGAAGAAGTTCCTCCTTATATTCCCACAAACGTCTTCGATTCACCAATACAGCAAGTTCTCTGCTTTGTACATCTCAACTCGGTGGGAGAAAAAAAGATTATTTGCAATTAATCTATGAAAACTCTCCTCATTCTTCTACGCTCCAGGTAATATAGATCTTGGCTGTTAAAATTTCCCTCCATGTCAATTCCAGAATTCCTTCAAACACTTCGTAAGTCTCTGCACACTTTCAAACGTATTGATATCTTTCCTTTTGTTAGGTAATCGAAACTGAAAACAGTATGGCAAGTTTGGCGTCAACCAGTAAATATTTGCAAACTTAGGCAGTCATTGTTTAATTTTATGAAGGTTAATGTTCTAAAAGATCTCTTTGTGAGCCCAACTACCCGTCACGTCAATTTCAGGGAATTATGTATCTGTATTCCTCGATTCCTCTGTTCAACAACACTCTTCAGGGCCCCGCGTTTTATCATGTGCACCTTGCCTTGGTTTGTCCATCCTAAATGCAACAAATTAAACTTGTCTCTATTAAATTTATTCTGTCATATTCAATCCAATTTTTCCACCTGGTAAAAAGAGCTGTTGACGTGTGGACGAGCTCACCAGGCAGAACCAGTAAGTTAATAAATAATGAAGAAACAATATCATTAATATGATTGGCAAAGGTTGCGGATTGAGGAATGTAAATCAGGCTTCGAAAATTGTCAAATGAAGTGTAGAGGGTAGATGATTGGTAGAGGAATTTCGAAAAATTGGTGCAATTCTGCCATATTAGAGATCGGATATGAATGCTTATATATATACACATTGACCATGCATCGTTGTCATGTCACAGCGAACGTGATGTCCATCATAATCCTCTTGCGGGGGAATTGCGGTCTCTCCAGGTGTGTCTCTACCTACCTCGTGGCCATGGCAACGGTGGATCTACTGGTCGTTATTTTTAACTGATACTGTATCATATGAACAAGTTATATTTTCCTACAACGTTCCTCTTCATAACCCTGGTGTGCGCTTTCCAGGCTACACTTATTCACGCCACCACCGATATTTCAGTGTTGTTGACTCTCGCATTTACATGTGACCGATATGTGATGATCTGTTCCCATAAGCTGAGGACGAGGTTTTGCTCCTGCAAAACAACCCGCAATGTGATCGCAATAGTGTTCCCGCTGTTTTTCTGTAAAAAACATACCTTGGTTCATTTTATTTGAACCCATATTGACAGTGGGTAACACAGATTGGTTCTGTGCATTTGGAAATCAGGGTTGGACCCATCCTGGATGGATATCATTCACGTGGATTCATCGAGTGTTCACTCCTCTACTCCCAATGCTCCTCATATCACTGCTTAATGTTCTGACAGTCGCGCATATTGTTGCAGCCACGAGAATCCGCAAGGCCCTGAAAGGCAGCAAGAATTATGCGGATCATGATGATTCCGAGGTGAAGAGTCGAAGGAAGTCCATTGTCTTACTCTTTGCAGTATCAGGAAACTTCATATTGCTTTGGATGATCTATTTAATATTTTTTATGTGGATGCAAATTTCACAGAGGTTTATCATTAATATTGTGAATGACCCGAGTTTTATCGCGGACCAAACCAGTTACATGCTCTTGGTTCTGAGTTGCTGCACAAACACTTGCATTTATGCATTGACTCAGTCTAAATTCAGGAAGGAGCTGATCAACGTGATGGAATATCCGGTAAAAATAGTACTGAAATGTTTCAAGGGAGGAAAATAACGTCGGTGTTCCGGATATCGGATTCCACCAGCAATTAAAACCAGAAACTTTTTTTCCGCTGCTCCCAATATCGGGAACACGCCAACCTGTTATCCAATGGAAAGTTGGAAGAAAACAAGAGCAGTGCAGTTTGTATTTGCCGGTAAATTTCAGTTGGAGCAGATCGAAGTCAAATTAATTATTTCAGATTCTGATTCGTTGAACATTCTTACAACGGTGGAAAATAATTAGTTATATAATTAGGAGGTGATCTCGCAACCGTGTGGTTTAATTTCTGCTCGGATGCAGGGTGATCGAAGTGTCAACAGTGTTGGACGAGCCTTTTAATATATTGTGTGCTTCACCGAGGGAACAGTAATTGCAGGTGGAATTGATGGAAAGGAAACCTGCGCTCCTGTATCCTGCGAGGCTCAGGATTTCTCCGGAGAACCAAGCTCGTCAAATATTCGACTCCGTGTCTGCAGCACGGAACTACCTGTCGGCTAATTTCCCGTCTAGCGCGACCTCTCAGCCCGAGTGATTGATAAAAAATGCGGTAGATATCGGTCTTTTTCAGGTTAATAGTCAGATTCTGATTTCTGACAATTCGTAAAGTAGTAGATCATTATAGCTCCAATTATCCTGTTCATCTTTAACACATTTTTATATATTTTCTTTCTCCTCTGTGAGAATTTTTAAAAAAATATATGTGTTTGTTTAATTTTATATTAATCTATACTAATAATATGATTATATTCTTTACTATTTTATTTCTGAGTTACTGAAAATGGCGATTTTTTATTTTTTGTTTATTAAAACTTTTCATGCTTTTTTTTACATTCGCCATTTTCTCTTTGTTTTTCTTCATAAAGTAATTTTAAAATGATTTAACTCCTTATGACTTTGTTTTATCAGCAGGTATTACACAATTACGATTTTTCTTTTATTTCTTTTTAAATATTTTTCTTTCAATATTTAGCATTTGATTTTAGCTTGAGTTATCCTTTTTATAAGTTTAGGTGGTGGATCTTATCTTAATATTAGGAGCTGCCGTCTGAAGACATGGGGGTAGGTTTAGTATTATCTCTTCTTTTTTCTCTGATCACTCTCTGGTCAGATGGGGGGGCTTTGTGGGTGGGGGGTGGGTTTTGTTTTTCTTTCAGGGGTTTTTATGTTTCATTTTCTTTCGTTTTTTCTTGATTTTTCTTTTAGAACTACAGATATGGCTGACCCGTCGTCATTTCCGGTCCTTCCTTATATCTTAATTCTTCTTCCGGGCGCATGGGTCCCTGCTTTGGTTAACCCTTTATATACTGGAGGGTTGACCTAAAACATTAATTTTGTCTCTTGGAATGCTAATGGTCTAAACAACATGTTTAAAAGGAGGAATGTCTTTAAAGTATTCCAGAGACTGAAAGCATAGATTATTTTTTTACAGGAGACTCATGTGAGGAAGGAGGATAATCTGCGTTTTTTTAAATCTTGGAAAGGCCCACAATTTCATGCCAACTCATGCTCTAAGACTGGAGGTGTATCTATTTTTATTGATCCCTCTATTACATTTGTTCAACATGACATCACTGTAGACCCTAACGGCAGATTCTTATTGGTTACTGGGTTATTATTCAATATTAAGGTTGTCATGGTTAATGTTTATGCCCCGAATGTAGATCACCCTGAGTTTTTTAGATCTTTGTTTACTATTTTACCCAATCTAAATGAATATCATTTAATAATGGGTGGGGATTCTAACTGTTGTCTGAATCCCCTGCTAGATAGGTCGAAACCTTCACAGCTCCTACCGAATAAATTGGCTACATATATTAACTCTTTCCTTACTAACTCTGGAGCTGTTGATATTTGGAGATTTCTTCACCCGACAGATAAAGAGTTTTCCTTTTTTTCTCATGTATACCATTCATACTCGAGAATTGATCACTTCTTTATTGATTCACGTTTTATTCCACTTGTAACTGCTTGTAAGTATGACATTATAGCCATTTCGGATCACTCTCCATTACAACTCTCTCTTAAATTCAAAGACTCTGTTTCTACTATTAAGCACTGGCGTTTTGATGTTATATTATTGCAAGATTTAGACTTTGTTAAATTTATGAAAGCACAAATTAACTTTTTCTTTTCAACAAATTACACTACGGAAATTTCTTATGGAATATTGTGGGATACATTCAAGGCTTATATTCGTGGTCAAATTATTTCTTATTCAGTAGCTTTGAAGAAATGCATCAAAAACAAGATTCATCTATTGGTTGAGAAGATTAAAGACATTGATAATAAATATGTGACTGATCCTACTGAAGAACTTTACAAACAAAGAATTGAACTGCAGATGGAATATAATTTGTGCCTTACATTTTCGATTGAAAAACAGTTAATTAGATCTAAATCTGATTTTTATGTGCATAGTGAGAAATCGGGTAAACTGTTGGCTAATCATCTGAAAAATATTTCAGCTAGACGCCAAATTGTGAAGATTCGCAAACAGAATGGAGAACTGATTGTTAACCAGGAAGAGATAAATCAATCATTCCAAAATTTTTATACATCCTTATATAGTACAGAATCCCCTCAAGACCTTAGTAATATGTTTAATTTTTTAGAACATTTGAAACTCCCAAAAGTATTACCTCAAGATAACTTAGAATTAAGTAAACCCATTACAGATTCTGAGATCAATAATACTATTTTCTCACTGAACTCGGCGAAAGCACCAGGTCCTGATGGATATTCTGTGGAATTTTATAAAGCTTTTTCTTCTACTCTCTCTCCCTGGCTGATTAAGATGTTTGATGAATCTATCACATTGGGTAAACTACCACAATCATTTTACAGATCTACGATTTCTCTAATCTTGAAAAAAAAATAAAGACCCGACCGAATGTTCTTCTTATAGACCTCTTACTTTGTTGAATGTTGATTCTAAGATCTTCTCTAAAATTCTAGCGACAAGGCTAGAGAAGATATTACCATATATTATCTCTGAAGACCAGACTGGATTCATTAAAAAGCGTTAATCCTCCTTTAATATTAGAAGATTGATGAATATTATTTACACTCCTTCACATAAGTCTTCAGAATGTGTTATTTCACTAGATGCTGAGAAGGCCTTCAATAGAGTAAAATGGCCTTATTTATTTACAGTTCTTCAAAAATTTAATTTTAGTCCGATATTTATATCTTGGGTTAAACTTCTTTATAATTCCCCAGTTGCCTCGGTTTTTACTAATACCCAAAGATCGCCATATTTTCGATTATTTCGGGGCACCAGGCAAGGGTGCCCCCTTAGCCCTTTATTATTTAACTTAGCTTTAGAACCTTTGGCAATTGCTATCAGAGAAGCACCCAATATTACTGGTATTATTCGTTGCAGGGATATTCATAAAGTATCACTATATGCAGATGATTTATTGTTATATATTTCCAATCCTGAAAATTCTATTCCTCCAGTTTTATCTTTATTAGCCCAATTTAGTAATTTTTCGGGATATAAACTGAACTTAAATAAAAGTAAATTATTCCCTTTTAATGGATGGGTTCCTATTTATGATAGTTTGCCTTTTAAAATAGCTAGAGACCATTTTATATATTTAGGGATTAAGATTACTAAAAAACATAAAGATTTGTTTAGGACTAATTTTTTCCCTCTATTGGACCTGATCGGCAGTTTACTTACCAATTGGTCACCATTATCCCTATCCATGATAGGCCGAATTAATGCTATTAAGATGATGATCTTACCTAAATTTTCATATATATTCCAAGCTATACCTATTTTTGTTCCTAAATCTTTTTTTGATAAGGTCGATTCTAAATTGTCCTCGTATATCTGGCAAAACAAGAATCCTAGATTGGGGAAAAAATATTTACAGAAATCTAAACTAGAGGGAGGGTTGGCATTACCCAACTTTAGAATTTATTACCGGGCAATTAATATTAGTTACTTAAGGTATTGGTTGAATTATTCAGAATTATCTCTAAATCCCCATTGGGTAAATTTAGAAATTAAACTGATACAAAATTTTTCAATTAGCTCTATTTTGGGAGCTGCTCTCCCTTTTACTCTTACTAAATTATATAAACAAATTGATAATCCAATGGCTAAACATACACTACGTATATGGTTTCAATTCCGGAGATTTTTTTGGCCTAAGTCATTTTATCTTGGAAACTCCTATTGTACTAAATTTCCCTTTTCATCCCTCTCTAATTGATGAAGCTTATTTACTCTGGAAAGTTAAAGGTATAACAGGCTTTTCGGATTTATTCTTGGATAACTCTTTCATGTCATTTGAACAATTATCCTATGAAATATGATTTACCTCGATCTCATTTCTTTCGATATTTGCAGATTAGGAGTTTCTTAGTTTCGACTTTACCCTCTTTTCCCAATCGGGAGACTACGACTGTTTTAGAGGATATACTATATTCAAAATTCCCTCCAAAAGGTGTGATATCTAAATTATATAATATAATTACAAAAATAAATTCTGGGACTTTTGAAAAGTTTAAAAATGATTGGGAAAGAGAACTCAACCTTCATATTTCCAATGAAAATTGGAATAAAATTCTGCGACTGGCAAACTCATCTTCTCTATGTGCAAAACATTCACTAATACAGTTTAAAGTTGTTCATAGAGCTCATATGTCTAAAGATAAACTCCATCGCTTTTATTCTCATATCGATCCAATATGTGATAAATGTCAATTGGAAATAGCTTCCCTTACACATATGTTTTGGTCCTGTCCCTCTTTACAGAATTATTGGAAGGAAATTTTTTCCATTATATCTACTGTTTTGAATATTGATTTACAACCACATCCCATTACTGCAATTTTTGGATTACCTATGATAGATTTGACTTATATATCTCTTCCTGCGGATCGTATGATTGCTTTTCTTACACTAATGGCTAGAAGATCTATACTATTGAATTGGAAAGAGGTTAATCCTCCCACTGTTTTCTAATGGTTTACCCAAGCTATACTATGTTTAAATTTAGAGAAAATTAGAAACTCTGTCTATGAATCCCCTTCTAAGTTTGAGTTAACCTGGCGACCGTTTATTCAATATTTTCATTTGTGGTGAGTTGATCTGGCTCTGTTTTCTTTCTATGATTATGTATGATAATTGGGCTGTAAGATGAGATCGGAGTGATCGGCGTGGTTTAGCTATATCTGTAGGTTTTTTTTAAAGTTTTTTTAATTCAGATTTGTTTTTTCTTCTTTTTTGAGGTTTTTTTCTCTTTTTTCATATATTGTTATTAATTATATCTTTTTTTTAGAGATAGTTCATACCCTAAACTGATCTAAAAAATTTTTTATGATATATTTTATTCTGTAATATTATTGTTTAATATCTCTGTATTAATTCATTACTTACTATGTATTTTTTATATCTCTTTGAACTGTATGTGTTTATAAATTATAATAATAATAAAAAGATTGAAAAAGAAAAGGAATTGATGGAAAGGAAGCTATACGATCTTGTCACACTTCATTTCACGAACTTCAGCATTTTCCTTCGGTCTTGAGTGGATATTTCCTGAAGCAGGTAGCATGCTCTCCAACTGGATACTTTGAACGAATGTGGTTCAAGACAGCAGTGTGCTTCGAGCCCAGAGGTCCCCAAACCCCAGCAGAAATAGATATTCACCAACACAATTTTTTATTGAAACAAACGTTGCCTCTAATTATCTTTAAACATGAAAATAGAATCAAACTTTAACTCATCACACTAACTTAACCCCCAACTAATTCTAAGTGCACCTGTATGTACTGCGTGTTACAAGTTTAGAAAAGTTATTTAATTCACAGACAAGTGTCGCTTCTCCACTCCTCCGAGTTCTCTGGTTGAAGGCAATTCTTATACTATGCACTGAATTTGACATTCCCCAGTCCTTGGTGTTTTAATGGTAAATGGTTACCGTGCAGGAAGGATTTTGTTGGATTTCAGAGAGAGACTTGTTGTTCGCTAGATGCAAACGAATCCCTTCTAATTATTCACGTCATTGTCTTGCTGAAGAAATTTGCCACATCAGCGTTTTCCAGAAGATAACTTTCTTTCAAGTCACCACAAAGTTTCTTTTATTTCTCTTATTTCAAGTGAAACATATCGCAGCCAGTGATCTCTTCTTGTATGGGCCACAAGGACGTGGACCAGGCTGAACTAAGCACACACAACCCGTCTTCCAAATTTTGATTTTTCCAAAATCTTGCCAGTTTGTCCTCTTGCAGTCGCAGCTCCTGCTGGTGAAAGGAAAAATCTGAAGAACAGATTCTCTCTGTCTCTCTGTCTGTCTGTCTGTCTCTCTCTCTCTCTGTCTCTCTCTGTCTCTCTCTCTCTCCCTCCTTCTCTCTCTCCCTCTCTCTCTCTCTCTCTCTCTCTCTCTCTCTCTCTCTCTCTCTCTCTCTCTCCTCCCTTCCTCTCTCTCTCTCTCTTTCTCTCTCTCTCTCATTTCCACTGATATTAACAGAGGAGTATAGTTTACCCATCATTCGGAAATCAATATCCAGCTCATTCATATTGATGACACTGAGCGACAAGTTATATTCACACAAGAAGTTATGCTTGTACATGTCTGGCAAGTGTGGTGAATGTCTTCCAAGCTGCCTGTATCCCCTCTGCCGATCTTTGCGATACTAATATTGGCTGTGCATTATCTCTACTGTTACGGACACTCCCCTTGGATATATCTGTATATGTACATATTGTCTTTCATTATTGTACCATGAGTTTCTGCTAATAAAAGTCATGAGTATTGTTTGACCACTTCATCTTTGTCAACTTCATCAACTAGCACTTCACTTTTATTAGCAGAAATGGATGCAGCACTAAAGATAGAGTGGCTGATAATCGGCCAGTCTGCCCCGAGGGTCAGAGAAATTTTCAAACACTGGATTGCTTGTTTCAATTACTACATGGCTCGAAACAACGTAGTCACTGAAGCGATACAGTGGGGTCACCTGAACTCTCTGCTGGGTGAGGAATTGGAGGAGGAGGAGGAATTGGAGGAGGAGGAATTGGAGGAGGGGGAATTGGAGGAGGGGGAACTGGAGGAGGGGGAACTGGAGGAGGGGGAACTGGAGGAGGGGGAACTGGAGGAGGGGGAACTGGAGGAGGGGGAACTGGAGGAGGGGGAACTGGAGGAGGGGGAACTGGAGGAGGGGAACTGGAGGAGGGGGAATTTATTAGAAATTTGGACTAAAAGAAATTTATTAATAGGATCAAAAGGTAGTTTATCAGTTAAAACCCCAATATATCAAAAATAAATTGATTCCTTTTTCATTGAATAATAGAGTTTTAGAAGATTGGTGGATTAAAGGAAGAAAAAGATTGCAGGATTGTTTAGAAGAAGGTAAAATTTTATCATTTAATCAGCTTAAAGAGAAATTTGGGATTTTAGAGAATTCTCTGTCTGTTTATTATCAAATTAGGGCATTAATGAAAGATAATTTTGGAAGAGAAATGAAAATTTCTAAGTTAACTAAATTTGAATTTATGGTTTCAGATTTTTCAGATAATGGTTTTATATCAGAGATGTATGCATTATTACAATATACAATGGTTAAAAAAATTTAGATACATTTTGGATTAAATGGGAGCATGATTTAAGTTGTGAGATTCGTCGGGTGGATTGGGAAAATATGTGTTATGATGGGTTGACTAAATTAATTAATGTAAGATATAGTATGGTTAATTATAATATTTCGTATCAGTTATATTTAATCCCTGAAAAATTGAAAAATTATGGGTTTAGTAATTCAGGTTTGTGCTTTAGGTGTGGATTATGTGTTGGAATATTTCTACATTCTGTTTGGTTTTGTGATAAAGTTCATAATTTCTGGTTTAAAATTAGGATTTTTCTTCAAACTTTGTTTAAAATTCAATTTCCTTTAGATACAATTTTTTTTGTTAGGTTATTTTACTCCATTAGTGGACTTGGGGCTGGATAAGTTTTAGACGGCGATTATTCATCTAACATTGACAGTTGCTCATAAATGTATTGCTGTGTCTTGGAAAGATGAAGCGGAGTTAAATGTAATTCAATGGCATAATGAGTTGAAGTTGTTTATCTATATGGATAAAATAACATATAATTTACATAATAATTATGATTTTTTTGTTAAGATGTGGACACCGTATATGAAGAATATGAATTTAGTAATTTTGTAAATTACTGAATATTTTTGTTTATATTTAATGCTTCCCTTTAAGGATCTGTTGTGAGAGGGGGGAGGGGATGGGTTTTTTTTTGTTTTATTATTAGACAACTTATTCTGTAAAAGTCTGTTTATTTTTATTGAAAAAATACTAAATAAAGTTTTTTTAAAAAGAAATGGAAGGTTCCTTTCAAGTTTGTAAAGAACAAGTGGATCATAATAAAGAAAAAAATAGAAAAAGTGGAAGATTCTTTTCTTGGATGGAAATTCAAAAGAAGGACTTATTGAAGACTCTTTGGAAAATCAAAGCCGCCAGAATAATGTTAATATAGTGGGAATTCCTGGAGGAATTGAAGGTTTGGATCCAATAAAAAGAAATTTTAAAAAGTGGATGCCTGAAACATTGGGATTAGAATTTTTTCCAGAAGGTTTGGAATTAGGTAGAGCACATAGGGCCTTAAGAAGTAAACCATTAACAGGTCAACCACCATGAGCTGCTTTGATTCATTGTTTATGGTACCAAGATAGGGAAACTATTTTGAGAGTAGCAGTCCAAAATACATGCAGATATCAATCCCCATTGATGGTATAAGGAAATAAGATTTTTTTTCTATCCAGATTTAAGTCAAGAAGTTATTAAAAGGTGTAAAGAATTTAATTCTGCTAAAGAGGTGCTTTGGATGAAGGGTTATAAATTCTCTTTTAGATATCCTGCAGTTTTCAAAATCATTTTTATGTTTTTTGAGAGTGATCACGATGCTTTAATTTTTGCCAATTCTTTGCCAGACAGAGCTACTGAAATGTACTCTTCACCCAAGAGGAAGATATCTGATAAAATGAATTGAAATGGTAATGGAAAGACAAATATGTCAAAGAGCTTGATGATCTGGAACAAGCTTTGGGATTGAATTCATTGGGCTTGTGAGCTGATTGAGACATAATTTTATAAGTCCGGTTGGGGGGATGGAGGTCGTTGAGCTTTTGGAAGTCATCCGTTACCTGTGGGATGGATTTTATTTCTTTCCACACCCATTTAAATGGGGAGTTACTACCTTTGTAGTTTCCTTTTCTAAAAAAATACCTTTTTACTTGTGTAAGTTTTACTTTGTTTAGAGAGGGGTTTAATTGTTGTTTAATTTATATTACTTAGCAAGGGGAGCTTCAATTTCTTTTATTGGAGAAGGGTATTTTTGTGTGGATAGAAGGAATAGAAAGAGGATTTTTTAATTTTGTTTTTGTTTTATTCTTATAACAATGTCTAGTTTGAACTTTGCAACATTTAATGTGCATGGTTTAAACAATCCGATAACAAAAATGTGTTTTAACTTATATGAAAAAGATTAAAGTTGATATTGTTTTTTTTGCAGGAAACTCATTTAATTGAAAGAGAACATTTGAAATTGAAGAAAGATTGGGTCGGTCATGTATTTTCATCTTCTTTTAATTTGAAAGCAAGAGAAATGGCGATTTTGATTCGTAAGAAAATACCACTTGAACTTGAATCTTTGGTGGAATCAGCTGGCCAAACTTTAATGATTAATTCTAAAGTCTTTGCTGAGTCATGGCCTTTGTTGAATGTGTATGCATCTAAAGTCAATGATGAGCTATTTATATCTGAAGCTTTTTTAACTTTAAGTCAAGCTAAAGGAAACATTTTGATTTGGGGAGATTTTAATTGTGCATTAGATCCACTATTAGATAAATCTCCGAAAATC
Organism: Narcine bancroftii; assembly: GCF_036971445.1. NCBI lineage: Eukaryota > Metazoa > Chordata > Chondrichthyes > Torpediniformes > Narcinidae > Narcine > Narcine bancroftii. The sequence continues at coordinate 209,605,930 of NC_091473.1, forward strand.
GTGAAAAAATCAAAAGCAGCGACCCAATTGGTTTCTCTGATGAACGACTTAAACTTGATAGAGGGTTGGAGATGGTTAAATCCTACTGAAAAAGATTTTTCATTTTATTCCTCTCACTATGAGTCATTTTCAAGGATTGACTTTTTTTGGTATCAGCACATTTGCAATCACGTTTTATTCAAGCTGAATATAAGAGTAGAATAATTTCTGATCATTCATTGCTATTCATTTCTTGTGTTGGACCAAAAGTTATTCAATAAACCTTTTGGTGGAGGTTTAATTTAATGTTATTGAAAAAACAGGAATTTGTAAAATTCATTCAGGATCAAATTGATTCTTTCTTAGATTTGAATAGGAATACAATTCAGAGTAATTTTACTGTATGGGATACTTCGAAGGCGTTTTCAAGTGGTCAAATTATTAGCTATACATCAAAGGAAAATAAGAAATTTTTGACAGAGACTCGGTCATTGGAAAAGCAGATAGTTGATTTGGAAAAAGAATTTCAGAGGATATTAAGGCAGTTTTGACAAAATTGAAGTTACAATATAATACATTACAGACATACCAATTTAATTGTTTGATTCAAAGATCTAAACAACATTATAATGAGTTAGGGGATAGAGCCCTTAAAGTTTTGGCTTGGCAATTGAAAACAGAACAAGCATCAAGAACTATTAATGCTGCAAGGAAAGATAATTCAGTTACATTACATTTAAACTTCAGGACATTAATGACCAATTTTTAAAATAATTTTATCAGAAATTATATCTGAGGGAGTTCGAGAAGATGGTTCCATTGAATAATTTTTTGTCAGAATTAAATTTGCCAATATTATGCAAAGACGACATGAGGAAACTGGATTCTCATTTTACAGATTTAGAAATAAAGCATGTAATTCAACAAATGCCGAATGGGAAATCTCCAGGAGACAATGGGTTCACTGCTGAATTTTATTCAGTTTTTTTTATGATGATCTGTCCTCTTTATTTATGGACGTTCTTTATCAGGTAACTCAGGAACCAGCCTTACCAGATTCGTGTTTAAGTGCAACAATAACAATTATACCAAAGAAAAGATATAGACCCTTTGAAAGTAGCTTCATATCGGCCAATAATAGCAAAATTACTGGCCAATAGACTTGCTAAGTATTTACCACAATTGTTACATGCGGATCAGGCTGGTTTTATTAAAAATAGGTATGCTTCTGATAATATTCTTAGAGTGATTTCACTGATCAACACTTCATGTCTGCAACCTGACCTGCATTAGATGCTGAAAAAGCTTTTGATAAGGTCGAATGGAATTTTTAATTTAAAGGTTTGGAGAAATATAAATTTGGACCCTTATTTATTGGTTGGGTGAAGGCATTATACAATAATCCTGTAGCTAGGGTGACGACAAATTATCAAACCTCTTCTTTCTTTAAATTATCATGTTCAACTCATGAAGGTTGTCCTTTGTTACCAGCTCTATCAGCTCTATTTACATTGGTCATCGAACTTTTAGCTCAAGTTATTAGACATAATGAGAATATTAGAGGTATAAAGATAGTAGATGATGAATATAAGATTAATCTATTTGTGGATGATGCTTTGATATATTTAACTAATCTGGAACGATCTTTATTTTACTTGCAAGAATGTTTAGAACAATATGGTAAATTATCAGGATACAAAGTGAACTGAGATAAAAGTGAAATATTACCAATTTCTGAAGGAAATTACAACCAGTGCAGACAAATTACTAAACTTCGATGGACTGATAAAACTAAGTGTTTAGTAAAATGATTGATGTAAATATTCAATCATTGTATAATTTAAATTACATACCACTGATGAGAAGGATTAAAGCTGATTTGATTAAATGGAAGGATTTACCTTTGTCATTAATAGGTCGAGTAAACTGTATTAAGATGAATATCTTTCCACAAATTCAGTATCTTTTTCAATCGATTCCTTTTTCTCTTTTGAAATCATTTTTTCAAGACTTAAATAAAGTAGTCCAATAATTTTTATGGAAAGGAAAACTAGCAAGAGTAGCGATGCATAAATTGACTTGAAAGTACGCTTTGGGAGGTTTGCAATTACCCCATTTTCAAAATTATTATGAGGCAGCTCAATTAAGATTTATACTTACATGTTCGATGTTTCGTGTCCCCTTAGTTGGGCCAGGGTAGAATATTGAAACATTGTCCACATCAATTTGTATTTAAATAGAATTCTGTTTTATTACAAAGATACAATGTACCTGTTTTGAAACACTTATTAGGGATTTGGACCAAAATGAATTTATTGATAGGCTCAAAAGGTAAAATATCGATTCAGGCCCCAATATATCAAAACAAATTAATTCCTTTTACATGGAATAATAGATTTTTAGGAAATTGGCAGATCAAAGGAATAAAGTTATTGCAGGATTGATTTGAAGAGGGTAATTTTTTTTTATCATTTAAGCAACTTAGAGAGAAATTTGGGATTTCAGGGAACTCTGTTTGTTTATTGTCAAATTAGAGCATTAGTGAAAGATAATTTTGGAAGAGAAATTAAAATTCCCAAGTTAACAAAATTTGAGTTCATGATTTCTCATTTTTCAAATAAGGGTTTAATCTCAGAGATGTATGCGTTGTTACAAGATACTATGGATAAAATAAATTTAGATAAATCCAGGATTAAATGGGAAAATGATTTAACTTGTGATATCGATCAGGCCAACTGGGTGATGATGTGTTTAACGGTGTGAATAAATTATTTAACATAAGATACAGTATGATAAATTATAACTTTTTGCATCAGTTATATTTAACTCCTGAGAAATTGATAAAATATGGATTTAGTAATTCAGAGTTGTGTTTTAGATGTGGATCATGTATTGGAACACTTTTACATTCTGTTTGGCTGTGTGAAAAAGTTCAATCATTTTGGTATAAAATTAGGGCCTTTCTTTAATATTTGTTTAAAATTCAATTTTTATTAGATCCAAAATGTTTTTGTTGGATTATATTATTCCATTTATGGACGGGTTTAGATAAGTTTCAGACAGGATTTTTGCATTTAGCATTGGCGGTAGTTGGTAAATGTGTTGCGTCTTCCTGGAAAGAAGAAGTTGAGATAAATTTAAATCGTTGGCATAATGAGTTGAGGTCCTGTATTTATATGGAAGAAATAACATACTAATTGTATGATAATTATGATTTTTTTTGTTAAGATGTGGTCACCTTATTTGAAATATATGAATTTAGTAATATCTTAAATGGCGCAGTATGTATTTTCTTTATTTTCTTTAATGCTTCCCTTGTGGGGTCTGTTGAAGGTGGGGGGAGGGGTGGGACAGTTGTAGTTTTAATCTTTATATTATGGATTTTGTAAAAGTTTTTGTTTGGGAAATATTAAATAAAGAAGAGTGTGTTCCTGTCTTGTAAGAGTGTATAAGTTACTGAATATTTCTGCATGTGTGTAATAGAGAGAGAGAGAGAGAGAGAGAGAGAGAGAGAGAGAGAGAGAGAGAGAGAGAGAGAGAGAGAGAGAGAGAGAGAGAGAGAGAGAGAGAGAGAGAGAGAGAGAAGGTGGCCACTGGTATAGAAGATCGCGGTATCCGATGTGGAAAGCCTGTATATTTTTAAAGTGCTGTTTTGTGTCTTCCTCGTTTCCCTTGTGTACAATAAAGATCATCCTTTCTTTGTTAGCCCATGTCTGGATGGACTCGCTTCTCTGTGAAACGGGTATAAATTTCCCGCAATAATTGCCGCTGTGGGCAAGTCTGGGCCGCACGCACGCACTAACTAATTAACATGTGGGAGATCAATGTGAGTGTGGACGTCTTGACGGGTGCATATGTGGTAGTCTACCGACTCACGAATAGGGCCGGCAGGAGCCGACCCGCGAACTGCAGAAAACGTCGTGGGTGGACATTAGGATCCTCGGGTGGACAGACGATGGTCAAGGGTTCAGCAAGCTAGCGGATTGGCTGGGTGGCCACGCGATGCCAGACGACAGGCTGGAGCTCCGCGTGCAGAGGTTGGGCCACCATGTAGCCTCACTCTTGGAGAATGAGGAATTACCGAAGCCGGAGGGGGAAGGGTGTCGTGCGGGAGCCCTTTGGTTGCTGATATCCCTGACAGTGGGAGAGCAGCCAGGAGTTAACACAGCAGGGTGCTCAGCCAATCGAGTGTCTGAAGCACTACCGTGGCTCATGCAGGAGGTTCTGGACACTGCCCGGGCGTGCATCGGTAGCGTCGAGGCCAACTAGACTATTCCCACACAGATAAGGACCATTATCATGTGTGGGGGAGACGGCGACATGTGGAGGGGCGGGTGCGGGGCTGGGTTCGTGCGGATGGACGATGACCATGAGGATGCTGAGTCTCATTATTACATGGGTCCTCTCCCCTGCTTACCCCACCCCTGCAATCCGGAGCAGTCATCACGCCGGTTCCCCCATCGGAGAGGAAGCCGAGAATGGCCAAGCAACATGTCTGCCCATGACCTCATCAAGTGACCCACCAAGACCACCCGTAAATTGGAGGAGTATCGTTTAAATTTCCATCTGAGCACTCTCCAACCGGATGGCATTAATATCGACCTCCGGTTGCTGCCAGCTTGCTCTAAGTTCTCCCTCCCTTCCCTTTCCCTTTGTTTTCGTCTTCTTTCCTCCAGCTCTCCACCCCTTTCCCTCTCCATTCACAGAGCCACCCCCACCGCCCCACCTTGCTTGCTGGTATGCCCTCCCTCCCTTATTCACATATAACGGTCTCCCTGCCTCCCTCCTCTACCATTTCTTCATACCTTGATGAAGGGCTCAAGCCTGAAACGTTGGTGACGTATCTCTGTCTTTGCTATATAAGGGATACTGTTTGACCTGCTGAGTTTCTCCAGTATTGTGCTTTTACTTCAACCACTGTATCTGTGGACTTTCGTATTTTACCTCAGACTGCAGCGCTGCCATTGTCGGAAAACCATAGACACACGGGACGACCTCAGTCGATCTAGCAGCTCCCAACGTTCCTGACCTGACCCCTTCTTCGAGATACAAGAAAACAAAATAGGCGGGGCGAGGATTACAGGCCAATTGGGAGGCCCGGTCCGTGCAACTGTTATAGCGCCAGCGAGCGGGATCTGGGTTCGAATCCCGCGCTGTCTGTAAGGGGCTTGTACCTTCTCCCCGTGTCTGCGTGGGTCTCCTCCTACCGTTCAAAGCGTACCAGGGGTTGTGGGTTATTTGGGTGTAAATTGGGCGGGACTGGCTCGTGGACCGAAGTGGTGTATGTGTACATAACAAATAAACATATAAACACCATATAAATAGATAGATAGTGGATATAAATATAGATAGATATACATAGATAGAAGGACATATAGATAGATAAAGACAGACATACATAAATAGATAGATAGAAGTATAGATAGATGGATAGATAGATAGATAGATATATAGATGGATGGATGGATATAGATAGATGGATGGATGGATAGATAGATAGATATATAGATGGGGGAGGGGCGTGGCAAGATGGCGTAAGGAACAGACGTGCCTTCCAGTCCTCTCCTGACTCTGACTTATTGTTTTGTCTTTAAGTGCCCGTTAAAACATTTTTAAAAGTTTATAAATAGTATGAGGTGTTGAATTAACACCTAATGGTACATTTGCTAAAAAAAAGTAAAAGGAAACATCAACAGATTGTTAAAAAATTAAATTTTCCGAAATTATCTGAGCCTACCTGTTTACAAAAAGCCAGGACTCATTGTGGAATGGATCCAGGAGAAGAAGCGCAGGATTCGGCACTGGAGATCCACTTTGTACCGGTAGGGCTCTCAGAAGATGGCACTCGGCAGCCTTTAGAGCAAAGGGCTGGCCGGGTGCGTGTAGTTCACACAACCTCCACTGTGAGTGCTGTTACTGAGACTTTGACAGCTGAATCAGCTGGGGCGCCACCAGCTGGAGAGTTAAAGAGCTGTCATTCGACTGCTATAGCGGTGGCGCTGCGAAGTGCACCACCAGTTACAACAGCTCTTCCAGATACTGACGTAATGAAGTTTTTTTAATGAGATTTGGCTTAAAGGTAACCCTGACCATCAGCCTCCTGACATTTCTGGGGGGTCTGTGGCAGGGGTTTTTTACACGGAGCCAAACTGCAAGAAAAGCTACTAAATTAAAGGAAGGGATAGAAGGTCCTTTGATTCCACAAGAACAGGAGGATCCCACTATGTCTGAATCCACTTATGCTGATATACTTTTCAAGAGTCTTGAACATAAGATATATTCTTCAATAATGCACTTAGGTGATTCTATGAACAATCTTACTTCTAAGATTAATGCATTGGTGGATTTTAATACTCGACAGATGGCTGATTATGGAGCTTTTAAATTCGAAACTATTGAAAGACTTGAGATGTGTGATCAAGGATTATCTGATGTACAAGATCAATTGCAAGATGTGAATAAAACAATTGAAACGTTACAGATTCAGAATAAAAATCTAGCAAAAAAGGTTGATTATTTGGAGAATCAATCCAGACGGAATAATGTGAAAATTGTTGGTTTGCCAGAAGGTATAGAAGGGCCAGATCCAAGAAAATTTTTCACTGAATGGATTCCACAAGTGTTGGGACAAGATAAGTTTCCTGAAGGTTTAATATTGGAACGGGCTCATAGAGCTTTGAGAAGGAGACCTTTTTCAGGACAGAATCCAAGACCTGTTCTGGTTCGCTGTTTAAATTACTGTGATAGAGATAATATTTTACGTATGGCTATCAGAAATGCACAGCAAAATAGATCTCCTTTGATGGTTCAGAGTAATCGTGTTTTCTTCTATCTGGATTTGAGTCAGGAAATTATGTTTCAACGACGTGAATTTAATTCTGTGAAAGAATTGCTGTGGAAAAAAAGGATATAAGGCAACATTTAGGTACCCTGCGGTACTGAAGGTTTTTCAGGATGGATATCAACCAAAGTTCTTTGACAATCCTAAAGAAGCTATGGATTTTGCTCAGTCTTTGCCAATTACACAATTCCAGGAACGACGTAGTCCTCCACGGTCTCCAAAGAGGGCAGAGCTGCAAGATGGGAATCAGATTTCTAGAAAAAATGGAAGAAACGGTGGTCGCAATGGCAAAGTTGATTAAAAAATAATTTAAAAAAAAAATTTTTGTTGAGAAGATTTCAAATAGTGATGGGAGTTGGGAGAGGGAACTGGGTGGGCACTAATTCCCAGAAGTCATCAGCTGCGTGTGAGTTATCTCACACCCAATATTTTGGGGGAGTTACCGCATTAGACGGTTTAAACAGGAGGAGGTAATTGTGACCTCCGACCTGTTTTTTTTCTTTCTAATTTTTGGGTTAGGGAGTGAAGCCTTTATTTCATTATTATCTTTTTTTAAATAATTAATTTTTTAAATACATAATTTATTTTTATTTTTATTTTTTTTGTGTCTCTGGTTGTAATTTCAAAGGGGAATTAAGGGTTTTTTTCTTCTTTTTGTTCTTCCTTTTTTTCTCTCTTATTTTCCTTTTTTTGTTGTTTGTTTTTTGTTGTTGTGCTTTATTGAGTGTAAGAAATGTCTAAATTGAAGTTTGCTTCTCTTAATGTTCAGGGTTTAAATAATCCTATTAAGCGTAAGAAGGTACTTGCCTATTTAAAAAAAAATAAAAGTTGATGTTGATTTTTTACAGGAAACTCATTTAACAGATAAGGAACATTTGAAACTCAAACGTGAATGGGTTGGGCAAGTTTTTTTATTCTTCGTTTAATTCTAAGGCAAAAGGTGTGGCAATTTTGGTACATAAGAATCTACCATTCCAGTAACAGAACGAAGAGAAAAATGGTGGAAGATTATTAAAATTAAATTGTACAATCTTTAATGAGGCATGGACTTTGCTTGTTGTTTATGCTCCTAATGTTGAAGATACAGTTTTTGTTGTGGATATGTCTTTATTACTTGGACAATCGAACTCTAATGTGATGATTGGGAGAGATTTGAATGTGGTATTGGAGCCTTTATTGGATAAGTACCCAAGAGTAATTAAGAAGTCAAAGATGGCAATTCAAGTGACTAATATGATGGCAGATTTGGATTTAATTGATATTTGGCGAACAGTTAATCCTATAGAGAAAGATTTTTCTTTTTATTCCTTGCAGCATAATTCTTTTTCTAGAATTGATTACTTTTTAATATCAGCACATTTGCAGGATAGGGTTACATCTGTGGAGTATAAGGCTAGATTGGTTTCGGATCATTCATTACTATTATTAGAATATTTGAGTTCACAAGATGTTCAGAAAGCTTCAAGATGGAGATTTAATACTTTGCTATTGCAAAAACCAGAATTTATTAGTTTTTTAAAACAGCAAATTGAAATTTTTATTGGTATTAACTGTTATTCTGTTTCTAGTCATTTTGTTTTATGGGATGCAATGAAAGCTTTTTTGTGAGGCCAAATTATCAGTTATGCCTCTAAAGTAAAGAAGGAGAGAATTAAAGAGATTGAAGACTTGGAGAAAAAGATAACTGCTACTGAAAAAGAATTTCAAAAACATGCTACCGAAACGCAAAAGAATCAGTTAACTAATTTAAAATTTAAATATAATGAATTACAAACATATCGGTTTGAATGTTTAATGAATCGAACTAAGCATAAGTTTTATGAATGGGGTGAGAAAGCTCATAATGTTTTGTCATGGCAATTAAAAAAGGAACAATGATCTAGGATTGTACCAGCGATTAGAAAGAAATCAGGTATTACTTTTAATCAAAAGGAGATTAATGAGGAATTTTGTAATTTCTATAAACAATTGTATACTTCAGAATGTAAAGATGTAACTGGAGACACAATAGATTCTTTCTTGAAAAACATTAACTTGCCACAATTGAATCAAGAAGATAGACAAGAGTGAGATAAACCTTTTACAGATGATGAAATAGAAATGGCAATAAGAGATATGCCGAATGGAAAGGCACCTGGTGAAGATGGGTTTTCTATAGTTTTATAAAGTTTTTTATGCTGATGTATCTTCTATTTATAAGGATGTATTACAACAAACTTATAATACTTTTCAATTACCTGAGTCTTGTTCTAACGCAATAATTACGGTTATACCAAAAAAAGATAAAGACCCTTTACAGGTTTCTTCTTATAGACCAATATCGTTGTTAAATGTAGATTATAAAATTGTAGCTAAAATTATGGCTAATAGATTAGCTCAATATCTGCCTAAAATTATACATGGTGATCAAACGGGATTTATAAAAAATAGGTATACGTCAGATAATATTTTACAGTTAATAACCTTGATAAATAAATCTAAATTTCAGTTGAATTATCCAATAGTGGTTTCATTGGATGCAGAAAATGCTTTTGATAGAGTGGAATGGAAGTTCCTGTTCAAAGTACTTGAGAAATTTAGTTTTGGTTCTTCATTTATTGGAATGGTAAAGGCTTTATATAATAGCCCGAAGGCTAGAATTGCTGTTAATGGCCAAATTTCAGAATCTTTTAGTTTCACAAGATCTACTAGACAAGGATGTCCGTTGTCACCTGCTTTATTTGCTATAGTTATTGAACCTTTAGCACAATTAATACGTCAAAATGAAAATGTTAAAGGTATGAGAGTTCTGAATGAGGAATACAAAATTAATTTATTTGCTGATGATGTTTTATTATATTTGGTGGATCCGGATACTTTACCTGCAATTCAAGAATGTTTAGAAATTTACGGCCAATTATCTGGTTATAAAGTAAATTGGGCTAAAAGTGAAATTTTGCCAATTTGTAAAGATGATTATTCAGTGTATAAAAATATTACAAATTTGAAGTGGACTACACAAATTAAATATTTAGGAATTAATGTTAATACGAAATTTCAAGAATTATACTCAATTAATTATCTTCCTTTAATAAAAAAGATAAAATTAGATTTGATTAGGTGGAGGGATCTACCTTTGGGTTTACTAGGGAGGATTGATACCATAAAAATGAATATTTTTCCTAGAATACAACATCTGTTTCAATCAATTCTTTATTTAAAAAAAAGTTTTTTTTAATGACTTTTATAAAGCGATTAGAGAATTCTTATGGAAGGGAAAATTTCCGAGAGTAGCAATGAGAAAATTGATGTGGGATTTTCAATTTGGAGGTTTAAGATTACCGAATTTTCAGCATTATTACAAAGCAGCTCAATTTAAATTTCTTAGTGCATTAATGAATATGGATGGCTCACCTAGTTGGGTAAAGATAGAAATTGTTTTTCTGAGGGTTGTTTTTGTTCCTTTGACGAATTACAAAGGAAATATGGTATTAGTGGAAATTCTATATTTGTATATTATCAATTAAGATCATTTGTAAAACAGTCATGTGGTCGACATATGATTTTATTACCTGAATCTAGTTTTGAAGAATATGTACTTTCAATACCAAAAAAGGGATATATATATCTGATTTGTATTGTATTTTACAAGAAATTGATAGTAAAAAAGTCTGGGATAAAGATAAGTTGAAATGGGAAAAAGATTTAGGACATAAAATAGCTGAAGAAGCTTGGATGGAAATTTGTCAGAATAATATTTGGAAATTAATTAACGCTAGACTAGCGATGATTAATTATAATTTTATTCATCAGCTATATTTAACGCCGGAGAAATTAAAAAAATTTGGTCTTAGTAAGTTGATTTCTTGTTTTCGATGTGATGAGACGGCCAATACTTTTTTGCGTACTGTTTGGCTTTGTGATCGATTGCAACAGTTTTGGAAAGGTATTCAATCTATTTTTAACAGTTTATATAATATCCATCTTGTATTAGATCCCGATATATTTTTATTAGGGAACATGCAATCATTAATTGATTTAGGTTAAGAGGATTATCAGATTTCCTTTATCTATTTAGCTTTAGTCGTGGTGAAGAAATGTATAGCACTTAGTTGGAAAGATAGAAATATATTAACTTTAGATAAGTGGTATTTGGAGATGAAATTTTGTTTGACTATGGAAAAGATATCTTTTTCAATTCAGGATAGGATGGCTTTTTATAAGTTAAAGTGGACTCCGTTTGCTAATTATATGCATTTAAGTTTGATTTAAATACATGTTTAAGAGATATTTTAGTATTGATAAAAAAAAATTTTTGTTGTTAGAATTTTTTTTTCGGTTAAGTTCTATCTCTTTTTTTGTAAGTGGGTATATTTTTTTCCATATATAATATTGTTAATTTTATTAACTCTTCACTCTTTATTTTTTTTTGGGGGGGAGGGCTGGACTAATTTTAAGTTAGATTACTAATATTGTGTTACAATTAATGGGGGGGGGTATTTAGTGTAGTTTTCTGATGTAATATTGTAATCATACCATTTTAATTTTTAAAAAAATTTTCTTTAAATGTAATTCTCTATTGTATTCATGTTATAAAATTTTAAATAAAGTCTTCAAAAAAGATATATAGATGGATGGATAGATAGATAGATAGATAGATAGATAGATGGATAGATAGATAGATAGATAGATAGATAGAGTAACAATTAGATTCGGAGAAAGCGCCGCAAAATGGAGGACCAACAACTCATATTCTGTCTGTGCATCCTCCAACTGAATACCATGAACATCGAGTTCTCCAGATTCTGTTAGCGCCCCCTCCCCCATATTTCCTTCTGCCTCCTTTGCCGTAGCGCTCTCTCCCTCTCCCTTTCTCTCCTTCTTTCTCTTTCTCTTTATCTGTCTCTCTCCTCCCTTTCCTTGCCCCGTTCACCCCATCTCTGCATTCACAGCACCAAATCCACCTTCCCCTGTCAATTCTCACCTTTTGCATCTCCAGGCCTCTTCGCCATATGACCTTTTGTCTGTTGGTCCATACTCCTCCCCAGTCAACAAAAGACAAAGCAACGAGCCTCTGGGGTTAAACTAGAAAATCTGCAGATGCTTGTGTCGAGGGCAGTCCACCAACCTGCTGGAGAAACTCAGATAGATAGATCACGCCACATCGAAGTTTGATGATGACAATAATATAAATGGAAATGAGAATAGTTGGCAGATGTGACAGAATATAGATATGTTTTTGGGAGATAAATTGAGAAAGGTTTGTTAGTTTAGGTCACATACAAACACTTTAAAACAGATCTTATTTAAAATACTGGATCCCTGATCATGCTAGAGAGTCCGGCTCGAAGAGCCTTTGCAAGGGCTTTGGAGAGTGCCCAGGAGACTTCACTAATGGATTGTAGTTTACTAAAAGGAAAAAGATGAAAGAGCTTATAGGAGCTGTAGATTGTCTGGAGTGGAACCTGCTGTCCTAAGAGGATCATGTGGTTTTGAAAGCAGAAAGAGTCAAACAGGCTTTCTCTCTCGGAGAGAGAGAGAGAGAGAGAGAGAGAGAGTCAGACAGACAGAGATCAGTTCTACATAGATTGGTGAAATATTTACCAAAATTGATACATATGGATCAAACTGGATTTGTTATGGGTCGGAAATCTGCAGATAATGTAGGGGGGCTTCTTAGTTTAATACGTTTGGTTCAAAAAAGGGGAAACCTGAGTGTGGCAGTCACTTTGGATGCTGAAAGGGCATTTGATAGGTTAGAATGGGATTTCCTCTTTAAAGGTTTAGATAAATGGAAATGTGGTTCAATGTTTATAGATTGGGTTAGAATGGTGTCTAAAAACCTATTGCTAAGGTAGTGACAAATGGACAGATTTCAACATCTTTTGAATTAATAAGATCAAGTAAACAAGGTTGCCCATTGTCACCAGCTTTATTTATTTTATCAGTAGAACCATTAGCTGAATTAATAAGATAAGATTCAAAGATTGTGGGTATTAAGGTGAAACAAGAAGAATATAAAATACATGTATTTGCAGATGATGTTTTGATTTATTTAACAGACTATTTAAATACTTTGCAACAACTTAAAGTTAGAATAAAATAACATGGAGATATATCAAGATATAACTTAAATTTGGAGAAGCACGAAATTATGTCATTAGCTAATGGAGATTATCAGAAATGTAAGGAACTAATTGAATCTAGATGGCCAGAACTTGTAATAACATATTTAGGTATTTACATGCAATCAGATTTGACAAAAATATTTAAAATAAAATATTTATTTTTATTAAATTGTAGTGCTGGACACAGCCAGGAAAGACTCAACCACCACATTGAAAATTGTTAATAACAGCTTTTATTCAAATTCAGCATGTGCTCCTTTAAGGGCAGCATAAGCTCAGTCACCTTGTGGATTGTGACATCATAATCACTGCCCCAGGCGCGCACTGGGCAGGAGACGTGAGGCAGGGAGAAATCCTGACAGTGCCATCTTTCCATGGCTGCCCCACCATGAGGCATTACATGCAGGGCCGGTTCACCATGAGAGAGTGCGCCACCACAAAATAAAATTAAAGAAGATTTGAAAAATGGAATATGTTTCATGGGTAGAGTAAATTGTGTTATGATTAATGTTTTTCCTCAAATACAATATTTCTTCCAATTGTTATGAGCCCAGTGTACCCCAAACCCCAGCAGCAATAGATATTCACAAAGACAAATGGTTACTTGAACAAAAGTTGCTTTTAATTATCTTTAAACATGAAAACAGGATCACACTTTAACTTAACGCTATTAACTAACTTAACCTAACTTAATCCCCTTCTCATTCTAAGCGCACATTTATGTAATGTGTATGTAAGTTTAGAAAAGTTCTTTGGTTCACAGTCCAATCTCACTTTTCATTCCTTCAAGTTCACTGTTGCAGAAAATGCTTATATTGTGCACAGTATTTAACATTTATAAAGTTTACCAGGCTTTGGTGCTTGAAAGCTAAATGGTTACCGCTCAGGAAGGTTCTTGTCAGTTTTCAGAGAGATATTTGTTGTTCGCTGGACACCCACAACTGATGTATTTCCTTCAGGCACTTCAGTGTCTTGCTGACGAAACTTGCCCCTTCAGGGTTCTCCAGATGATAACCTCTTTTATTCAGGTCACCACAGAGTTCCTTTATGTTTCTCTTATTTCAAGTCAAATATTAGGCAGCCAGTCCTCTCATCTTGTCAGACCACAAGGGCTTTGACCAGGCTGAACTAAGCACTCACAACCCGTCTTCCAAATTGGGTTTTCCAACAAGGTTTCCAGCTTGTCCTGTTCCAGTCCCAGCTGTTGCTACTGACTGTAAAACTGCAGAGCTGAATTCTCTCTCTCTCTCAGTCAAAGCCTGTTTGACCCCCTCTCTGGTTGCTTCTGAGAGGGTACAGAGGAGATTTACTAGGATGTTGTCTGGATTGGGGAACAAGTCTTCTGAGGCAACGTTAGCAGACCTGGGACTTTTCCGGAGCATAGAAGGATGAGAGGAGACTTAATAGAAGTCGACAATATTATGAAAGGCATAGATAGGATTGATAGCCAGCGTCTTTTTACAACGGTAACATCAGCAAACAAGAGAGGACATGTGTACAAAGTGAAGAGAGGGAAGTTTAGAGGATACATCAGGGGCAATTTTTTTTAGAGTGGTGGATGCATGGAATTCATTATCGTGGGTGCTGATGGAGACTGAAACAATTTGGCCATTTGAGTGACTCTTGGACATGCATATGGATTGAATGAAAATCGAGGATCATGAGGTAGGGAGTTTTTATTTCAGGTAGGTTGGTACAACATCGCAGGCCGAAGAGCTTGTACAATGCTGTAATGTTCCATGTTCTATGCCGATGCTGTGCTCATGCGTTTGTGCTGTCTGCGCAAAGGAAGCCGTGCAAAGAATGAGACTAGGGTGATCGACATTCTTTTCTCATAGCGCCACACGAACCTCCTTTAAATAGTCTGAGGCTCGGGAATCAGAACTGTGTGTGCCACTTTCCAAACTCTTCTGACTTCCCGAACGTGGCTGGGGACAGATGGGCGTAAAACGCACAAACATAGATCTGCATCTGAATACAATATAGCGACCATCCTTCCAACATGAGCAATGAGTACTGTATAGGACCCAGTGAACCACCTCTCCGGGTCTCAACGCATGATTGTCTGGGTGGAATGAGGGATGAAGGAAGGAAGCCGGTAATATGGAGGAGGGGTATAGAACCAAAGAAGGAGAAATGTGAATCAGCTGCGAGGGAAAATGAGGAGTGTTCGGAGTAAAGACTGGCGTGCGTGAAGGAGCGAGTCCCATGTCCTCTAACTGGACTGGGAGGTACGGGGAGAATGGCAAGCAGGACTATAACGAGTCAGCAGTTTCAATATCTGATGTGTCACCACTGCATCCAGACGGAGGCGTTGAACTCATGGGTGGATGGCGAGACGGACAGATGGATGCCCACGGGAGGGAGAGGGTGCGTGGATGGCATGTGGGATGGAAGAATGGAGAGATAGGCTGAGGATGGAAAGGTAGATGCATAGAGGAAAGAGGTGCCCGATTCGTGTTTAAATGGAGATCAGCGGGAAACGGGTGGAGTCATGGATATTAGAGAAATAGAGGGTTGGAGAGAGGATGGATGTGTGAGAAGATGGGTTGTGGATGTCGTTTCATGGAGGAATAAATAAAAGATGAATATTGGTTGGATGGAGGAATGTCGGGACTCATGGTCGGACCGATGGATGGATAGGTAGATAGATAGAGAGTGGCATAGAGGGAGGGTGAGGGAGTAGCAATGAATGGCTGCCAGCCTGGATAGAAGGGGATTGGGCAATGGGTGGTTTGGGGGGGGGACGAATGCGTGGATAGAGGCAGGAATGTGTGGGTGGGTGTCCCAATGGATAGTCTCATGGACAGAAAGAACCGAGGGAAGAAGTCTTGGGCGACAGAAGGGATAAATGTATGGATAGGTGACGGATGCATGGACAGATGGGTACTGCAGGCATGATTTTATGGAATATCCAGCAGGAGAATACTTCGAAAGTAGATAGCCTGTTTGAGGTTTAGGTGGGCACTAAGTGCAAAGTGCGATATTTACCGTTTTCCTTTCCGGTGCATGGTTTGATTCAATGAAGTTGGAGCCGTTCATTTTCACGAGTCTCTTAACGATTTCCTCATTAGTCTAGTCTTTCCCGCAGACATTAATGAAGTAATTCCACAGGATGGAGCTGGGCAATAACTCCTCGAAGCTGTTTAAATCAACCTGTACCCTGGACCATGAGACGTAGGCCAACTTCTCCAACCTTCCCGCTACGAAGATGTTCCCGAAGCAGGATGCTTCTTCTTTCTTCTTTGGTTTGGCTTCGCGGACGAAGATTTATGGAGGGGGTAAAAGTCCACGTCAGCTGCAGGCTCGTTTGTGGCTGACAAGTCCGATGCGGGACAGGCAGACACGGTTGCAGCGGCTGCAGGGGAAAATTGGTTGGTTGGGGTTGGGTGTTGGGTTTTTCCTCCTTTGCCTTTTGTCAGTGAGGTGGGCTCTGCAGTCTTCTTCAAAGGAGGTTGCTGCCCGCCAAACTGTGAGGCGCCAAGATGCACGGTTTGAGGCGATATCAGCCCACTGGCGGTGGTCAATGTGGCAGGCACCAAGAGATTTCTTTAGGCAGTCCTTGTACCTCTTCTTTGGTGCACCTCTGTCAAGGTGGCCAGTGGAGAGCTCGCCATATAACTCGATCTTGGGAAGGCGATGGTCCTCCATTCTGGAGACGTGACCCACCCAGCGCAGCTGGATCTTCAGCAGCGTGGACTCAATGCTGTCGACCTCTGCCATCTAGAGTACTTCGACGTTAGGGATGAAAGCACTCCAATGGATGTTGAGGATGGAGCGGAGACAACGCTGGTGGAAGTGTTGTAGGAGCCGTAGGTGATGCCGGTAGAGGACCCATGATTCGGAGCTGCGTGAAATGACTATGGGGACTTCCTGTCAATGTGGACGCAAGTAAAGGCTCTGCGGTGCATAAATCACTTGAGGAACCGAGGTATTCATCGATCACCATGGAGAAAGTAGCAGGCGGCTGCGAGAGCATCGTCGCACCTTCCAGCTGGGCCAGTGTCGCATCCAGTGAGTTGAAGCGGTCACTTGTGGACCGAGATGTGACGTCTTGCCGGGTCCAGGGTGCAGACGGCCCTCTGATGTCCGATGTGAATTCTCCGTTTTCATTACTTCGCCCCTTGATCGGCCGGAGGGTAGGGTATGATTACCTTCTCCCCTCACACCCTTCTGCTCCCCAAATTTTGTACCGAAGTGCTCGCTGTTTTTCTTCTCTCCCACCCGTTCACTTTGCAAATATTGGGCTCAGTCAACGTGAGGGCCGACGCCGGTTGCCTTCTTGCAAAATTTAGAACGACCAACAGAGCAAGGACAACAACGGCAGTGATACGTAAGGGTGGACTTCAAGAATCTTACCTTTACTAAAATAGTTCATAGAGATACTATATTTCGGAACTATATCAAGGCGCAGACGCTTGAGCTTGTTTCAGTCCTGTCAGCATTTAGGACACGAAACGCAGGGACGGAGCGGGAAGATCCCATCAATTCATTTGTTCACCCGAGACCGGGGTATCCACTTGTAGCGCTTTGTTCACCCGAGAATGGGGTATCCACCTGCAACTATTGGTTTACTCTGGGCTGGGTTATCCACATGTTTCTATTTCTCACCTGAGACTGGGGTATCCAGCTGCAAAATTTTGCTTACTCGGGACCGGGTTATCCACCTGTAACTCTACGTTCAGCTGAGACCGCCGTATCCACCTGCAACTCTTTGTTTACTTGGGATCTGGGTATCGACCTGCAGCTCTTTCTTCACCTGAGTCTGGGTTATTCACCTGCAACGCTGTTCTCCTGAAACCGCGGTATCCACCTGCAGGTCCTTGTTCACCCGAGACCAAAGTATCCATCTGTATCTTTTTGTTCCCCCAAGTCCTGGTTATTCACCTGCAACTATTTGTTTGCCTGAGTCCAGAGTATCCACCTGCAGCCCATTGTGTACCCGAATGTGGGGTATCCATCTACAGATCTTATTTAACCCAAGACAGGGTTATCCTCCTGCAACACCTTGTTCACCTTAGTCTGGGTTATCCACCTGCATCTCTTTGTTCACCCGAGACTGGTGTATTCACCTGCGGCTTTTTGTTCTCCCGAGACCGGAATATCCACCTGCAAAACTTTGTTCACCCGAAACCGGTGTATCCACCTGCATCTCTTTGTTCACCCAAGTACTCGTTATCCACCTGCATCTCTTTGTTCACTCTCGATTGGTATATCCACTTAGAGCTCTTTGTTCTCCCGAGACCGGTGTAGCCATCTACATCTCGTTGTTCACCCGGTCAGTGGTATCAAGCTGCAACACATTGTTCACCCGAGACCAGGGTATCCACAAGCAGCTCTTTGTTCAACCGGGACCAGATTATCCACCTGTAACTCATTGTTCACCCTTGTCAGGGGTATCTACCTGCATCTCTTTGTTCACCCTAGACCGGTGTAGCCACCTACATCTCTTTGTTCACCCGGTCCGGCGTATTCACCTGCAGATCTTTCTTCACCTGAGACTGTGTTATTCACCTGCAATGCTATGTTCTCCTGAGACCACAGTATCCACCTGCAGCTCCTTGTTCACCCAAGACTGGAGTATCCATCTGCAGATCTTAGTTAACCCGAGACAGGGGTATCCTCCTGCAACACTTTGTTCACCTTAGTCAGGGTTATCCACCTGCATCTCTTTGTTCACCTGAGATCGCTGTATTCACCTGCAGCTCTTTGTTCTCCCGAGACCGGGATATCCACCTGCAACACTTTGTTCACCCGAAACCAGGGTATCGACAAGCATTTTTTTGTTCACCCTGGACCGCATTAGCCACCTGTAACTCATTGTTCACCCGTTTCCAGTGTAACCACTTGCAAGTATTTGTTTATCCGAGACTGGTGTAGCCACCTACAGCTCGTTGTTCACCTGGTCCATGGTATCAACCTGCAACACATTGTTCACTCGAAACCAGGGTATCCACAAGCAGCTCTTTGTTCAACCGGGACCAGATTATCCACCTGTAATTCATTGATGATCCGTGTCAGGGGTATCCACCTGCATCCCTTTGTTCACCCAGTCTGGGGTATCAACCTGCAACTCTTTGTTCAACCGAGTCCGGGGTATCCACAAGCAACTCTTTGTTCACATGAGTCTGGGTTATCCACCTTCAACTCTTTGTTCACCCAAATTCAGGGTATCCACCTGCAACTCTTTGTTCACTTGAGTCCGGGTCATAAACCAGCAACTATTTGTTTACCTGAGTCCGGGGTATCCACCTGCAACTCTTTGTTAACCTTAGCCCGGATTATCCACCTGCAGTTCTTTGTTAACCCGAAGCCAGGATATCCTCCTGCAACTCTTTATTCACCTTAGTCTGGATTATCCTCCTACAGCTCTTCGTACACCCGAGTCTGGGTTATCTACCTGTCACTTTATGTTCACCCGCGTCCGTGCTATCCACCTGCAACTCTTTGTTCACCCGAGATCGGGATATCCACCTGCAGCACTTTGTTCACCCAAGCCTGGGGTTGCCACGGTTTATCCACTTCAACTCTTTGTTCAACCGAGTCCGGGGTATCCACAAGCAACTCTTTGTTCACATGAGTCTGGGTTATCCACCTTCAACTCTTTGTTCACCCAAATTCAGGGTATCCACCTGCAACTCTTTGTTCACTAGAGTCCGGGTCATAAACCAGCAACTATTTGTTTACCTGAGTCCGGGGTATCCACCTGCAACTTTTTGTTAACCTTAGCCCGGATTATCCACCTGCAGTTCTTTGTTAACCCGAAGCCAGGATATCCTCCTGCAACTCTTTATTCACCTTAGTCTGGATTATCCTCCTGCAGCTCTTCGTACACCCGAGTCTGGGTTATCTACCTGTCACTTTATGTTCACCCGCGTCCGTGCTATCCACCTGCAACTCTTTGTTCACCCGAGATCGGGATATCCACCTGCAGCACTTTGTTCACCCAAGCCTGGGGTTGCCACTTCCAGATCTTTCTTCACCCGAGAGCGGTTTATCCACTTCAACTCTTTGTTCACACGAGTCCGGGGTATCCACTTGCAGCTGTTTGTTCATCCAAGACCGAGGTATCCACCTATAATTCTTTGTTCACCCGAGACCGGTTTACCCACTTGCAGCTCAAGTTCACAGGAGACCAGTTTATCCACCTGAAGCTCTGTCTTCACACGGTCCGAGGAATCAACAAGCAGCTCTTTGTTCACCAGGACCTGATTATCCACCTGTAAATCATTGTTCATCCGAGTCCGTGGTATCAACCTTCAACTCTGTGTTCATCGGAGACCTGGGTATCCACCTGCAGCTTTATTTCACCCGAGACCGGTGTATCCACCTGCACATCTTTGTTCACCCGAGTCCGGGGTATCCACCTGCACCACTTTCTTTACCTTAGTCCGGATAATCCAGCTGCAGCTCTTTGTTCACATGTTTCCTGGTTCTCCGCCTGCAACCCTTTGTTAACGCGAGTCCGGGGTATTCAGCTGCAACTCATCGTTCACCCGAGTCCGGGGTATCCAACTATAGCTATTTGTCCTCCCGAGTCCGGGGTCTCCATCTGCAGCTCTTTGTTTACCTAAGTCCGGGTTATCAACCTGCAAATCTTTGTTCACCCGAGTCCGTGTTATCCATCTGCAGACCTTTCTTAACTCGAGTCCGGTGTATCCACCTGCAGCTATTTGTTCACCTGAGTCCGTGTTATAGATCTGCTTCCTTTTGTTAACAAGAGTCCGGGGTATCTACCTGCAGCTATTTGTTCACCCGAGTCCGTGTTATAGACATGCTGCCCTTTGTTAACAAGAAACCGAGGTATCCACCTGCAACTCTTTGTTCACCCGAGACCGTGGTATCCACCTACAACTCTTTGTTCATCCGAGTCCGGTGTATACACCAGCAGATCTTTGTTCACCCGAGTTCGGGGTATCCACCTGCAGCTCTTTGTTCAGCCGAGTCCGGAGTGTCCATCTGTAACATTTTGTTCTCCCGAGACCGGGGTATCTACCTGCAACTCTTTGTTCATACGAGTCCGGGTTATCCACTTGCAAATCTTAGTTCACCCGTGTCCGGGTTATCCACCTGCAGCTCTTTGATCACCCGAGTCCGTGTTCTCAACCTGCAGCTCGTTGTTCACCCGAGTCTGGGTTATTCACCTGAAGCTCTCTATTCACCTGAGACCATTGTGTCCACCTGTAGCTATTTGTTCACCCGAGTCTGTGATGTCCACCTGCAGTTCTTTGTTCACCCGAGTTTGGGTTATCCACCTGAAGCTCTTCATTCGCCATACTCAGTTGTAATCATTTGCAGCTATTTGTTCACCCGAGTCCGTGTTATCCACCTGCAGCTCTTTGTTCACATGAGCCCGGGTTATTCACCTTCCAAACTTTGTTCTCCTGAGACCACGGTATCCACCTGCAGCTCCTTGTTCACCCGACACCGAGGTATTCAACTGCATCTCTTTGCTCACCCAAGTCCTGGTTATCCACCTGTAACTTTGTTTACCCGAGACCGCGGTATCCACTTGCAGCTCCTTGTTCACCCGAAACCACGGTATCCACCTTCAACTCTTTGTTCACCAGCACCGGTGTATGCACCAGCAGCTCTTTGACCACCATATTCTGGGGTATCCACCAGCAGCGCTTTGTAAATCTGAGACCTGGGTATCCACCTCCAACTCTTTGTTCACCAGAGTCTGGTTTATCCACCTGCAACTATTTGTATACCTGAGTCCAGGGTATCCACCAGCAGCGCTTTGTTGACCCGAGACCTGGGTAGCCACCTGCAACTCTTTGTTCACCCGAGTCCGTGTTATCCAACTGCAGCCCTTTGTTAACCCAAGTCCGGCGTATCCACCTGCAGCTCTTTTATCACCTGAGCCCGGGTATTTCACCTGCAAATCTTTGCTCTCCTGAGACCGCGGTATCCACCAGCAGCTCCTTGTTCACCCGAGACCGGGGTATCCATCTGCATCTGTTTGTTCACCCAAGTCCTGGTTATCCACCTGCAGCTCGTTGTTTACCCGAGACTGCGGTGTCCACCTGCAACTCTTTGTTGACTGGAATCTGGTGTATGCACCAGCAGCTGTTTGTAGACCATATTTCGGGGTATCCACCAGCAGCGCTTTGTTAACCCGAGACCTCGGTATCCACCTGCACCTCTTTGTTAATCCGAGACCGGTGTATCCACCTGCAACTTTTTGTTAATCCGAGTCCGGGGTATTCACCTGCAACACATTGTTCACCCGAGACTGGGTTATCCAACTGCAACATTTTGTTCATCTGTGTCCGGGTTATAACCTACAGCTCTTAATTCACCCTAGTCCTGGTTATTCAACTGCAGCTCTCTGTTCAGCCGAGTCCCAGTTATCTACCTGTAGCTCTTTGTTCACCCGAGTCCTGGGTCTCCTCCTGCCTCTCTTTGTTCACTCAAAACAGGGATCTCCACTTGCAGCTCTTTGTTCAGCCCAGTCCTGGTTATCCACATGCAACGTTTTGTTCACCTGAGACCGCGGTATCAACCTGCAGCCCTTTGTTCACCCGATTCCGAGTTATCCACCTGCAGCTCTTTGTTCACTCATGTCCGGGTTATCCACCTGCATCTCTGTGTTCACCGAGTCCCAATTACCTACCTGAAGTTCTTTGTTCACCCGAATCTGGTCTATCCACCTTCATCTTGTTGTTCATCTGAGTCCGGGGTAACCCCCTGCATCTCTTTGTTCACCCGAGACCGGTGGGTCCACCTGCAGCTCTTTGTTAAACTGAGACCAGTATATCCGACTGCAACTCTTTGTTAACTCGAGTCCAGGATATCCACCTGCATCTCTTTGTTCATTCGAGTCCCGGATATCCACCTGCCGCACTTTGTTATGCCGAGTCGGGGTTATCCACCTGCAGCCTTTTGTTCACCTGAGACCGGGTTTCCACCTGCATCTCTTTATTCACCCTCGTCCTGGTTATCCAACTGCAGCTCTTTGTTCGCCCAAGTCCGTGTTATCCACCTGCGGCCCTTTGTTAACAGGAGTATCCAACTGCAACTCTTTTTCACCCGAGTCTGATTTATCCACCTGCAGCTCTCTGTTGATCCGAAACTCATGTATCCACCTTCAACTCTTTGTTCACCCGAAACCTGTGTATCCACCTACAGCTCTTTGTTCATCCGGGTCCACGGTGTCCACGTGCATCTATTTGTTCACCCGAGACCAGGGTATCCACTTGCAGCTCTTTGTTCAGCCCAGTCCTGGTCATCCACCTGTAAGGTTTTGTTCACCTGAGACCGCGGTATCCCCCTGCAGCTCTTTGTTCACTCGATTCCGGGTTATCCGCTTGCAGCTCTTTATTCACTCATGTCCGTGTTATCCACCTGCACCTCTTTGTTCACACGAGTCCCGGATATCCACCTGCAGCTCATTGTTCACCATAGTCAGGGTTAACCACCTTAATCTCTTTGTTCACCCGCGTCCCAGTTACCTACCACCAACTCTTTGTTCACCCAAGTCCGGTCTATGCACCTTCATCTTTTTATTCACCCGAATCTGGGGTACCCCCTATATCTCTTTGTGCACCTGAAACCAGGGTATCCAACTGCAGCTCTTTTTTTCACACCAGTCCGGGGTATCCAACGGAAAATCTTTGTTCACCCGAGACGGGTGTATCGACCGCCAGCTCTTTGTTAATCGGAGTCCGGGGTATCCACCTGCAACACGTTGTTCACCCAAGACCGGGATATCCTGCTGCAACACTTTGTTCAACTGTGAACGGGGTATTCACCTGAAACTCTTTGTTCACCTGAATCCAGGATATCCAACTGCAGCTCTTTTTTCACACGAGTGTGGGTATCCAACTGAAACACTTTGTTCACCCTTATCCGGGGTATCCACCAGCTACTCATTCTTTCACCTGAGTCCCGTGCATTCTCCTTGATCTCTTTGTTCACCAGAGAAATGGGCATGCACCTGAAGCTCCTTGTTTAGCCCAATCCTGGTTATCCACCTGCAACGTTTTGTTTACCTGAGATCGCAATATCCACCTGCAGCTCATTGTTCACCCGATTCCGGGTTATCCACCTACATCTCTTTGTTCACCAGAGTCCCAGTTATCTACCTGCAGCTCTTTGTTCACCCGAATCTGGTCTATCCACCTTCATCTTTTTGTTCACCTGAGTCTGGGGTAAACACCTGCATCCCTTTGTTCACCCCATACTGGTGTATTCACCTGCAGCTCTTTGTTAACTCGAGTCCGGTGTATTCACCTGCAACACTTTTTTCATCCGTGAGCGGGTTATCCAACTGCAACTCTTTGTTCACCTGAGTTCTGTGTATCAACCTGCCACTTTTTGATTAGCCGAGACCGGTGTTTCCACCTACACCATTTTGATCATCCGAGTCCGGGGTATACACCTGCAACTCTCTGTTCACTCGAGACAGGTGTATACACCTGCAGCTCTTTGTTCATCCGAGTTCGTGGTATCCACGTGGAACACGTTGTTCACCCACGACTGGGGTATCCTCCTGCACCGCCTTGCTCACCTGTGACCGCGGTATTCACCTGCATCTGTTTGTGCACCCGAATCCTGGGTATCCACCAGCTATTCTTTGTTCATCCGAATACCGGGTATCCTCCTGGATGTCTTTGTTCACCCGGAACCGGGGTATCCACCTACAGCTCCTTGTCAATACGAGTCCTGGTTATCCACTGCATCTTCTAGTTCACCTGAGACCGCGGTATCCACCAGCTACTCTTTGTTCACCTGAGGCCCGGGTATCCTCCTGCATCTCTTTGATCACCCGTGACCGGGGTATCCATCTGCAGCTCTTTGTTCAGCCCAGTCCTGGTTATCCACCTGCAACGTTTTGTTCTGCTGAGACCGGGTTATCTACCATCATATCTTTATTCACCCTTGTCCTGGTTATCCAACTTTAGCCCCTTTTTCAACCGAGTCCCAATTATCTACCTGCAGCTCTTTGTTCACCCGAGTCCGGTGTATTCACCTGCATCACTCTGTTCACCCGAAACTCGTGTATCCACCTGCAACTCTTTGTTTACCCGATTCTGGGTTATCTACCTGCAGCTCTTTGTTCACCCATGTCCGGGTTATCCACCTTCATCCTTTTGTTCACCCGAGTCTCGGGTAACCCCCTGCATCCCTTTGTTCACCTAAGACCAGGGCATCCAAATGAAACTCTTTCTTCACTCGAGACGGGTGTATCCACCTGCAGCTCTTTGTTCATGCGAGTCCGTGGTATCCACGGGGAACACGTTGTTCACCCAAGACCGAACTAACCACCTGCACCACTTTGCTCACCTGCGACCACGGTATTCACCTTCATCTCTTTGTTCACCCATGACCGTGGTATCCACTTGCAGCTCTTTGTTCAGCCCAGTTCTGGTTATCCACCTGCAACGTTTTGTTTACCTGAGATCGCAGTATCCACCTGCAGCTCTTTGTTCACCCGAGTCCCAGTTACCTACCTGCAGCACTTTGTTCACCGGAATCCGGGGTATGCAACGGCAGCTCTTTTTTCACACGAGTCCGAGGTATCCAAATGAAACTATTTGTTCACCCTTATCCGGGTTATCCACCAGCTACTCTTTTTTCACCCGACTCCCGGGTATCCTCCTGGATCTCTTTGTTCACCCGAAACCGGGGTATCCACCTGCAGCTCTTTGTTCAGCCCAGTCCTGGTTATCCACCTGCCATGTTTTGTTCACCTGATTCCGCATTATCCACCTGCAGCTCTTTATTCACTCATGTCCTGGTTAACCACCTACATCTCTTTGTTCATCCGAGTCCCAGTTACCTACCTGCAGCACTTTGTTCACACGAATCTGGTCTATCCACCTTCACCTTTTTGTTCACCTGAGTCCGGGGTAACAGTCTGCATCTCTTTGTTCACCCAAGCACGGTGTACCCACCTGCAGCACTTTGTTACCTCGAGACTGGTGTATCCAGCTGCAACTCTTTGTTAACTCGAGTCCGGCGTATTCACCTGCAACACTTTGTTCAGCCGTGACTGGGTTATCAAACTACAACTCTTTGTTAACTCGAGTCCGGGGTATTCACCTGCAACACTTTGTTCAGCCATGACTGGGTTATTCAACTGCAAGGCTTTGTTAACGTGAATCCTGTGTATCCACCTGCCACTCTTTGATCACCCGATCCGGCATATCCACCTGAAGCTCTTTATTAACCCCAGTCTGGGATGTCCACCTGCAGCTGTTTGTTCACCCGAAACTCTTTTATCCGCCTGCCACTCTTTGATCACTGGAGTAGGTGTTATCAGCCTACAACATTTTATTCACCTGAGACCGCGGTATCCAGCTGCAGCTCTTTGTTCATTCGATTCCGGGTTATCCACCTGCAGCTTTTTGTTCACCTGCATCTGGGTTATCTACCTGCAGCTCTTTGTTCACCATAGTCTGCGTTAACCACCTTCATCTCTTTGTTCACCTGAGTCTCAGTTATCTACCTCCAGCTCTTCATTCACCCGAGTCAGGTCTATTCACCTTCATCCTTTTGTTCTCTCGAGTCTGGGGTAACACAAGACCAGAGTATCCTGCTCCAACACTTTGTTTACCTGTGAACGGGGTATTCACCTGCAACTCTTTTTTCACCCGAATCCCGGGTATACAATTGCAGCTCTCTTTTCACACGAGACTGGAGTGTCCAACTGAAAGTCTTTGTTCACCCTTATCCGGGGTATCCACCAGCTACTCTTTGTTCACCCGAGTCATGGTTATCCACCTGCAACTTTTTGTTCACCTGAGACCGGGTAATCCACCTTCATATCTTTATTCACCCGAATCCGGTGTATCCAACTGCAGGCCTTTGTTCCCATGAGTCCGGGGTATCCACCAGCTACTCTTTGTTCACCCGAGTCAAAGGTATCCCCTTGGACCTCTTTGTTCAACCGGAACCAGGGTATCCACCTGCAGCTCCTAGTAAAGCCGAGTCCTCATTATCCACCTGCAACTTTTTGTTCACCTGGGACCGCAGTATCCACCAGCCACTCTGTTCATCCGAGTCTCGGGTATCTTCCTGCATCTCTTTGTTCACCCGTGTCCGGGTTATGCACCTGCAGCTCATTGTTCACCAATGTTCGGTTTAACGACCTTCATCGTTTTATTCACCCGTCTGGGGTAACCCCCTACATCTCTTTGTTCACTCAAGACAGGGGTATCCAACTGAAACTCTTTCTTCACCCGAAACGGGTATATCCACCTGCAGCTCTATGTTCATCCGAGTCCATGGTATCCACGTGGAACACGTTGTTCACCCAAGAGCGGGGTATCCACCTGCACCACTTTGCTCACCTGTGACAGCGGTATTCACCTGCAGCTCTTTGTTCAGCCCAGTCCTGGTTATCCACCTGCCACGTTTTGTTCACCTGAGACCGCCGTGTCCACCTGCAGCTCTTTGTTCACCCGAGTCATGGTTATCCACCTGCAAAATTTTGTTCAACTGAGACCTGGTTATCCACCTCCATATCTGTATTCACCCGAATCCGGTCCATCCAACTGCAGCTCTTTGATCACACGAGTCCGGAGTATCCTGCTGCAACAATTTGTTCAAGTGTGAACGGGGTATTCACCTGCAACTCTTTGTTCACCCTTATCCGGGGTATCCACCAGCTACTCTTTCTTTCACCCGAGTCCCGTGTATCCTCCTCGATCTCTTTGTTCACCCGTGACCGGGTTATCCACCTGCAGCTCTTTGTTCAGCTCAGTCCTGGTTATCCACCTGCAACGTTTTGTTCACCTGAACCACAGTATCCACTTCAGCTCTTTGTTTATCCGACTCCGCATTATCCACCTGCAGCTCTTTGTTCACTCATGTCCTGGTTAACCACCTACATCTCTTTGTTCATCCGAGTCCCAGTTACCAACCTGCAGCACTTTGTTCACATGAATCTGGTCTATCCACCTTCATCTTTTTGTTCACCTGAGTCCGGGGTAACAGTCTGCATCTCTTTGTTCACCCGAGAACGGTGAACCCACCTGCAGCACTTTGTTACCTCGAGACCGGTGTATCCAGCTGCAAATTTTTGTTAACTCGAGTCCAGCGTATTCACCTGCAACACTTTTTTCAGCCGTGACTGGGTTATCAAACTACAACTCTTTGTTAACTCGAGTCCGGGGTATTCACCTGCAACACTTTGTTCAGCCGTGACTGGGTTATTCAACTGCAACTCTTTGTTAATGTGAATCCTGTGTATCCACCTGCCACTCTTTGATCACCCGATCCGGCTTATCCACCTGAAGCTCTTTATTAACCCCAGTCTGGGATGTCCACCTGCAGCTGTTTGTTCACCCGAAACACTTTTATCCGCCTGCAACACTTTGATCACCGGAGTAGGTGTTATCCACCTACAACATTTTGTTCACCTGAGACCGCGGTATCCAGCTGCAGCTCTTTGTTCATTCGATTCCGGGTTATCCACCTGCAGCTCTTTGTTCACCCGCATCTGGGTTATCTACCTGCAGCTCTTTGTTCACCATAGTCTGCGTTAACCACCTTCATCTCTTTGTTCACCTGAGTCTCAGTTATCTACCTCCAGCTCTCCATTCACCCGAGTCAGGTCTATTCACCTTCATCCTTTTGTTCTCCCGAGTCTAGGGTAACCCCCTGCATCTCTTTGTACACCAAGACCGGGGAATCCACCTGCAGCTCTATGTTCATCCGAGTCCTGGGTATCCACCTGCAACACGTTGTTTAACCAAGACCGGAGTATCGTGCTCCAACACTTTGTTCACCTGTGAACGGGGTATTCACCTGCAACTCTTTGTTCACCCGAATCCCGCATATACAATTGCAGCTCTATTTTCACACGACACCGGGGTGTCCAACTGAAACTCTTTGTTCACCCTTATCCGGGGTATCCACCAGCTACTCTTGGTTCACCCGAGTCATGGTTATCCATCTCCAACTTTTTGTTCACCTGAGACCGGGTTATCCACCTGCATATCTTTATTCACCCGAATCCGGTGTATCCAACTGCAGGTCTTTGTTCCCACGTGTCCGGAGTATCCAAATGAAACTCTTTGTTCACCCTTACCCGGGTTATCCACCAGCTACTCTTTTTTCACCCGACTCCAGGGTATCCTCCTGGATCTCTTTGTTCACCCAAAACCGGGGTGTCCACCTGCAGCTCTTTGTTCAGCCCAGTCCTGGTTATCCACCTGCCATGTTTTGTTCACCTGATTCCGCATTATCCACCTGCAGCTCTTTGTTCACTCATGTCCTGGTTAACCACCTACATCTCTTTGTTCATCCGAGTCCCAGTTACCTGCCTGCAGCACTTTGTTCACACGAATCTGGTCTATCCACCTTCATCTTTTTGTTCACCTGAGTCCGGGGTAACAGTCTGAATCTCTTTGTTCACCCAAGAATGGTGTACCCACCTGCAGCACTTTGTTACCTCGAGACCGGTGTATCCAGCTGCAACTCTTTGTTAACTCGAGTCCGGGGTATTCACCTGCAACACTTTGTTCAGCCGTGACTGGGTTATTCAACTGCAGCTCTTTGTTAATGTGAATCCTGTGTATCCACCTGCCACTCTTTGATCACCCGATCCGGCTTATCCACCTGAAGCTCTTTATTAACCCCAGTCTGGGATGTCCACCTGCAGCTGTTTGTTCACCCGAAACACTTTTATCCGCCTGCAACTCTTTGATCACCAGAGTAGGTGTTATCCACTTACAACATTTTGTTCACCTGAGACCGCGGTATCCAGCTGCAGCTCTTTGTTCATTCGATTCCGGGTTATCCACCTGCAGCTTTTTGTTCACCCGCATCTGGGTTATCTACCTGCAGCTCTTTGTTCACCATAGTCCGCGTTAACCACCTTCATCTCTTTGTTCACCTGAGTCTCAGTTATCTACCTCCAGCTCTTCCTTCACCCGAGTCAGGTCTATTCACCTTCATCCTTTTGTTCTCCCGAGTCTGGGGTAACCCAAGACCAGAGTATCCTGCTCCAACACTTTGTTTACCTGTGAACGGGGTATTCACCTGCAACTCTTTTTTCACCAGAATCCCGGGTATACAATTGCAGCTCTCTTTTCACACGAGACTGGGGTGTCCAACTGA
This sequence comes from Narcine bancroftii, assembly GCF_036971445.1. Classification (NCBI taxonomy): domain Eukaryota; kingdom Metazoa; phylum Chordata; class Chondrichthyes; order Torpediniformes; family Narcinidae; genus Narcine; species Narcine bancroftii. The sequence goes on from NC_091473.1 coordinate 209,635,930, forward strand.
AAGTCTTTGTTCACCCTTATCCGGGGTATCCACCAGCTACTCTTTGTTCACCCGAGTCATGGTTATCCACCTGCAACTTTTTGTTCACCTGAGACCGGGTAATCCACCTTCATATCTTTATTCACCCGAATCCGGTGTATCCAACTGCAGGCCTTTGTTCCCATGAGTCCTGGGTATCCAACTGAAACTCTTTGTTCACCCTTGTCCGGGGTATCCACCAGCTACTCTTTGTTCACCCGAGTCAAATGTATCCCCTTGGATCTCTTTGTTCACCCGGAACCATGGTATCCACCTGCAGCTCCTAGTAAAGCCGAGTCCTCATTATCCACCAGCAACTTTTTGTTCACCTGGGACCGCAGTATCCACCAGCCACTCTGTTCATCCGAGGCGTGGGTATCTTCCTGCATCTCTTTGTTCACCCGTGTCCAGGTTATGCACCTGCAGCTCATTGTTCACCAATGTTCGATTTAACCACCTTCATCGTTTTGTTCACCCGTCTGGGGTAACCCCCTACATCTCTTTGTTCACTCAAGACCGGGGTATCCAACTGAAACTCTTTCTTCACCCGAGACGGGTATATCCACCTGCAGCTCTATGTTCATCCGAGTCCATGGTATCCACGTGGAACACGTTGTTCACCCAAGAGCGGGGTATCCACCTGCACCACTTTGCTCACCTGTGACAGCGGTATTCACCTGCAGCTCTTTGTTCAGCCCAGTCCTGGTTATCCACCCGCCACGTTTTGTTCACCTGAGACCGCAGTGTCCACCTGCAGCTCTTTGTTCAGCCGAGTCATGGTTATCCACCTGCAAAATTTTGTTCAACTGAGACCTGGTTATCCACCTCCATATCTGTATTCACCCGAATCCGGTCCATCCAACTGCAGCTCTTTGATGACACGAGTCCGGAGTATCCTGCTGCAACAATTTGTTCAACTGTGAACGGGGTTTTCACCTGCAACTCTTTGTTCACCCTTATCCGGGGTATCCACCAGCTACTCTTTCTTTCACCCGAGTCCCGTGTATCCTCCTCGATCTCTTTGTTCACCCGTGACCGGGTTATCCACCTGCAGCTCTTTGTTCAGCCCAGTCCTGGTTATCCACCGGCAACGTTTTGTTCACCTGAACCACAGTATCCACTTCAGCTCTTTGTTTATCCGACGCCGCATTATCCACCTGCAGCTCTTTGTTCACTCATGTCCTGGTTAACCACCTACATCTCTTAGTTCATCCGAGTCCCAGTTACTTACCTGCAGCACTTTGTTCACATGAATCTGGTCTATCCACCTTCATCTTTTTGTTCACCTGAGTCCGGGGTAACAGTCTGCATCTCTTTGTTCACCCAAGAACGGTGTACCCACCTGCAGCACTTTGTTACCTCGAGACCGGTGTATCCAGCTGCAATTTTTTATTAACTCGAGTCCAGCGTATTCACCTGCAACACGTTGTTTACCCAAGACCGGAGTATCGTGCTCCAACACTTTGTTCACCTGTGAACGGGGTATTCACCTGCAACTCTTTGTTCACCCGAATCCCGGGTATACAATTGCAGCTCTATTTTCACACGACACCGGGGTGTCCAACTGAAACTCTTTGTTCACCCTTATCCGGGGTATCCACCAGCTACTCTTGGTTCACCCGAGTCATGGTTATCCATCTCCAACTTTTTGTTCACCTGAGACCGGGTTATGCACCTGCATATCTTTATTCACCCGAATCCGGTGTATCCAACTGCAGGTCTTTGTTCCCACGAGTCCGGGGTATCCAAATGAAACTCTTTGTTCACCCTTACCCGGGTTATCCACCAGCTACTCTTTTTTCACCCGACTCCCGGGTATCCTCCTGGATCTCTTTGTTCACCCGAAACCGTGGTGTCCTCCTGCAGCTCTTTGTTCAGCCCAGTCCTGGTTATCCACCTGCCATGTTTTGTTCACCTGATTCCGCATTATCCACCTGCAGCTCTTTGTTCACTCATGTCCTGGTTAACCACCTACATCTCTTTGTTCATCCGAGTCCCAGTTATCTACCTGCAGCACTTTGTTCACACGAATCTGGTCTATCCACCTTCATCTTTTGTTCACCTGAGTCCGGGGTAACAGTCTGCATCTATTTGTTCACCCAAGAACGGTGTACCCACCTGCAGCACTTTGTTACCTCGAGACCGGTGTATCCAGCTGCAACTCTTTGTTAACTCGAGTCCGGGGTATTCACCTGCAACACTTTGTTCAGCCGTGACTGGGTTATTCAACTGCAGCTCTTTGTTAATGTGAATCCTGTGTATCCACCTGCCACTCTTTGATCACCCGATCCGGCTTATCCACCTGAAGCTCTTTATTAACCCCAGTCTGGGATGTCCACCTGCAGCTGTTTGTTCACCCGAAACACTTTTATCCGCCTGCAACTCTTTGATCACCAGAGTAGGTGTTATCCACTTACAACATTTTGTTCACCTGAGACCGCGGTATCCAGCTGCAGCTCTTTGTTCATTCGATTCCGGGTTATCCACCTGCAGCTTTTTGTTCACCCGCATCTGGGTTATCTACCTGCAGCTCTTTGTTCACCATAGTCCGCGTTAACCACCTTCATCTCTTTGTTCACCTGAGTCTCAGTTATCTACCTCCAGCTCTTCCTTCACCCGAGTCAGGTCTATTCACCTTCATCCTTTTGTTCTCCCGAGTCTGGGGTAACCCAAGACCAGAGTATCCTGCTCCAACACTTTGTTTACCTGTGAACGGGGTATTCACCTGCAACTCTTTTTTCACCAGAATCCCGGGTATACAATTGCAGCTCTCTTTTCACACGAGACTGGGGTGTCCAACTGAAAGTCTTTGTTCACCCTTATCCGGGGTATCCACCAGCTACTCTTTGTTCACCCGAGTCATGGTTATCCACCTGCAACTTTTTGTTCACCTGAGACCGGGTAATCCACCTTCATATCTTTATTCACCCGAATCCGGTGTATCCAACTGCAGGCCTTTGTTCCCATGAGTCCTGGGTATCCAACTGAAACTCTTTGTTCACCCTTGTCCGGGGTATCCACCAGCTACTCTTTGTTCACCCGAGTCAAATGTATCCCCTTGGATCTCTTTGTTCACCCGGAACCAGGGTATCCACCTGCAGCTCCTAGTAAAGCCGAGTCCTCATTATCCACCAGCAACTTTTTGTTCACCTGGGACCGCAGTATCCACCAGCCACTCTGTTCATCCGAGGCGTGGGTATCTTCCTGCATCTCTTTGTTCACCCGTGTCCAGGTTATGCACCTGCAGCTCATTGTTCACCAATGTTCGATTTAACCACCTTCATCGTTTTGTTCACCCGTCTGGGGTAACCCCCTACATCTCTTTGTTCACTCAAGACCGGGGTATCCAACTGAAACTCTTTCTTCACCCGAGACGGGTATATCCACCTGCAGCTCTATGTTCATCCGAGTCCATGGTATCCACGTGGAACACGTTGTTCACCCAAGAGCGGGGTATCCACCTGCACCACTTTGCTCACCTGTGACAGCGGTATTCACCTGCAGCTCTTTGTTCAGCCCAGTCCTGGTTATCCACCCGCCACGTTTTGTTCACCTGAGACCGCAGTGTCCACCTGCAGCTCTTTGTTCAGCCGAGTCATGGTTATCCACCTGCAAAATTTTGTTCAACTGAGACCTGGTTATCCACCTCCATATCTGTATTCACCCGAATCCGGTCCATCCAACTGCAGCTCTTTGATGACACGAGTCCGGAGTATCCTGCTGCAACAATTTGTTCAACTGTGAACGGGGTTTTCACCTGCAACTCTTTGTTCACCCTTATCCGGGGTATCCACCAGCTACTCTTTCTTTCACCCGAGTCCCGTGTATCCTCCTCGATCTCTTTGTTCACCCGTGACCGGGTTATCCACCTGCAGCTCTTTGTTCAGCCCAGTCCTGGTTATCCACCGGCAACGTTTTGTTCACCTGAACCACAGTATCCACTTCAGCTCTTTGTTTATCCGACGCCGCATTATCCACCTGCAGCTCTTTGTTCACTCATGTCCTGGTTAACCACCTACATCTCTTAGTTCATCCGAGTCCCAGTTACTTACCTGCAGCACTTTGTTCACATGAATCTGGTCTATCCACCTTCATCTTTTTGTTCACCTGAGTCCGGGGTAACAGTCTGCATCTCTTTGTTCACCCAAGAACGGTGTACCCACCTGCAGCACTTTGTTACCTCGAGACCGGTGTATCCAGCTGCAATTTTTTATTAACTCGAGTCCAGCGTATTCACCTGCAACACGTTGTTTACCCAAGACCGGAGTATCGTGCTCCAACACTTTGTTCACCTGTGAACGGGGTATTCACCTGCAACTCTTTGTTCACCCGAATCCCGGGTATACAATTGCAGCTCTATTTTCACACGACACCGGGGTGTCCAACTGAAACTCTTTGTTCACCCTTATCCGGGGTATCCACCAGCTACTCTTGGTTCACCCGAGTCATGGTTATCCATCTCCAACTTTTTGTTCACCTGAGACCGGGTTATGCACCTGCATATCTTTATTCACCCGAATCCGGTGTATCCAACTGCAGGTCTTTGTTCCCACGAGTCCGGGGTATCCAAATGAAACTCTTTGTTCACCCTTACCCGGGTTATCCACCAGCTACTCTTTTTTCACCCGACTCCCGGGTATCCTCCTGGATCTCTTTGTTCACCCGAAACCGTGGTGTCCTCCTGCAGCTCTTTGTTCAGCCCAGTCCTGGTTATCCACCTGCCATGTTTTGTTCACCTGATTCCGCATTATCCACCTGCAGCTCTTTGTTCACTCATGTCCTGGTTAACCACCTACATCTCTTTGTTCATCCGAGTCCCAGTTATCTACCTGCAGCACTTTGTTCACACGAATCTGGTCTATCCACCTTCATCTTTTGTTCACCTGAGTCCGGGGTAACAGTCTGCATCTATTTGTTCACCCAAGAACGGTGTACCCACCTGCAGCACTTTGTTACCTCGAGACCGGTGTATCCAGCTGCAACTCTTTGTTAACTCGAGTCCGGGGTATTCACCTGCAACACTTTGTTCAGCCGTGACTGGGTTATTCAACTGCAGCTCTTTGTTAATGTGAATCCTGTGTATCCATCTGCCACTCTTTGATCACCCGATCCGGCTTATCCACCTGAAGCTCTTTATTAACCCCAGTCTGGGATGTCCACCTGCAGCTGTTTGTTCACCCGAAACACTTTTATCCGCCTGCAACTCTTTGATCACCAGAGTAGGTGTTATCCACCTACAACATTTTGTTCACCTGAGACCGCGGTATCCAGCTGCAGCTCTTTGTTCATTCGATTCCGGGTTATCCACCTGCAGCTCTTTGTTCACCCGCATCTGGGTTATCTACCTGCAGCTCTTTGTTCACCATAGTCCGCGTTAACCACCTTCATCTCTTTGTTCACCTGAGCCTCAGTTATCTACCTCCAGCTCTTCATTCACCCGAGTCAGGTCTATTTACCTTCATCCTTTTGTTCTCCCGAGTCTGGAGTAACCCCCTGCATCTCTTTGTACACCAAGACCGGGGTATCCACCTGCAGCTCTTTGTTCATCCGAGTCCAGGGTATCCACCTGCAACACGTTGTTTACCCAAGACCGGAGTATCCTGCTCCAACACTTTGTTCACCTGTGAACGGGGTATTCACCTGCAACTCTTTGTTCACCCGAATCCCAGGTATACAATTGCAGCTCTATTTTCACACGACACCGGGGTGTCCAACTGAAACTCTTTGTTCACCCTTATCCGGGAATCCACCAGCTACTCTTTGTTCACCCGAGTCATGGTTATCCATCTCCAACTTTTTGTTCACCTGAGACCGGGTTATCCACCTGCATATCTTTATTCACCCGAATCCGGTTTATCCAACTGCAGGTCTTTGTTCCCACGAGTCCGGGGTATCCAACTGAAACTCTTTGTTCACCCTTGTCCGGGGTATCCACCAGCTACTCTTTATTCACCCGAGTCCCGGGTATCCTCCTGGATCTCTTTGTTCACCCGGAACCGGGGTATCCACCTGCAGCTCCTAGTAAAGCCGAGTCCTCATTATCCACCTGCAACCTTTTGTTCACCTGAGACCGCGGTATTAACCAGCCACTCTTTGTTCACCCGAGGCGCAGGTATCTTCCTGCATCTCTTTGTTCACCCGTGTCCGGGTTATCCACCTGCTGCTCATTGTTCACCAATGTCCGGTTTAACCACCTTCATCGTTTTGTTCACCTAAGAGCGGGGTATCCACCTTCACTACTTTGCTCACCTGTGACAGCGGTATTCACCTGCAGCACTTTGTTCAGCCCAGTTCTGGTTATCCACCTGCCACGTTTTGTTCACCTGAGACCGCAGTATCCATGTGCTGCTCTTTGTTCACCCGATTCCAGGTTATCCACCTGCAGCTCTTTGTTCACTCATAACCACCTACATCTCTTTGTTCACCAGAGTCCCAGTTACCTACCTGCAGCACTTCGTTCACCCGAATCTGGTATATCCACCTTCATCTTTTTGTTCACCTGAGTCCGGGTTATCCACCTGCGACACGTTGTTGCCCCAAGTCCGGAGTATCTTGCTCCAACACTTTGTTTACCTGTGAACGGAGAATTCACCTGCAACTCTTTGTTCACCCGAATCCGGGATATCCATCTGCAGCTCTTTTTTCACAAGAGTGTGGGGTATCCAACTGAAACACTTTGTTCACCCTTATCCGGGGTATCCACCAGCTACTCTTTCTTTCACCCGAGTCCCGTGTATCCTCCTCGATCTCTTTGTTCACCCGGAACCGTGGTACCCACCTGCAGCTCCTAGTTAAGCCGAGTCCTGCTTATCCACCTGCATCTTTTTGTTCACCTGAGACGGCGGTATTAACCAGCCACTCTTTGTTCACCCGAGGCGCGGGTATCTTCCTGCATCTCTTTGTTCACCCGTGTCCGGGTTATCCACCTGCTGCTCATTGTTCACCAATGTCCGGTTTAACCACCTTCATCGTTTTGTTCACCTAAGAGCGGGGTATCCACCTGCACTACTTTGCTCACTTGTGACAGCGGTATTCACCTGCAGCTCTTTGTTCAGCCCAGTCCTGGTTATCCACCTGCCACATTTTGTTCACCTGAGACCGCAGTATCCACGTGCAGCTCTTTGTTCACCCGATTCCGGGTTATCCACCTGCATCTCTTTGTTCACAAGAGTCCCAGTGATCTACCTGCAGCTCTTTGTTCACCCAAATCTAGTCTATCCACCTTCATCTTTTTGTTCACCTGAGTCCGGAGTAAACGCCTGCATCCCTTTGTTCACCCCATACCGCTGTATCCACCTGCAGCTCTTTGTTAACGCGCGACCGGTGTATCCACCTGCAACTCTTTGTTAACTTGAGTCCGGTGTATTCACCTGCAACACTTTTTTCATCTGTGACCGGGTTATCCAACTGCAACTCTTTGTTCACCTGTGTATCCACCTGCCACTCTTTGATTACCCGAGACCGGTGTTTCCACCTTCAGCACGTTGATCATCGGAGTCTGGGGTATACACCTGCAACTCTCTGTTCACCCGAGACAGGTGTATACACCTGCAGCTCTTTGTACATCCGAGTCCGTGGTATCCACGTGGAACACGTTGTTCACCCAAGAGCGGGGTATCCACCTGCATCACTTTGCTCACCTGTGACCGCGGTATTCACCTGCAGCTCTTTGTTCAGCCCAGTCCTGGTTATCAACCTGCAACGTTTTGTTCATCTGGGAAAGCAGTATCCACTTGCAGCTCTTTGTTCACCCGATTCCGGGTTATCCACCTGCAGCTCTTTGTTTACTCATGTCCGGGTTAACCACCTACATCTCTTTGTTCACCCGAGTCCCAGTTACCTACCTGCAGCACTTTGTTTACCGAATCTTGTATATCCACCTTCATCTTTTTGTTCACCTGAGTCCGGGGTATCCACCTGTAACACGTTGTTGACCTGTGAACGGCATAATCACCCGCAACTCTTTGTTCACCCGAATCCGGGGTATCCAACTGCAGCTCTTTTTTCACACGAGTGTGGGGTATCCAACTGAAACACTTTGTTCACCCTTATCCGAGTTATCCACCAGCTACTCTTTTTTTACCAGACTCCCGGGTATCCTCCTGGATCTCTATTCACCCGAGACCGGGGTATCCACCTGCAGCTCTTTGTTCAGCCCAGTCCTGGTTATCCACCTGCAATGTTTTGTTCACCTGAGACCGCAGTATCCATCTGCAGCTCTTTGTTCACCCGAGACATGTTTATCCACCTGCAACAGTTTGTTCACCTGAGACCGTGTTATCCACCTGCAACTGTTTGATCACGCGAGTCAGGGGCATCCAACTGAAACTCTTTGTGCACCCTTGTCCGGGATATGCACCAGCTACTCTTTGTTCACCCGAGTCACGGTGTATCCTCCTGGATCTCTTTGTTCACCCACAACCGGGGTATCCAACTGAAGCTCCTTATTAAGCCGAGTCCTGGTTATCCACCTGCAAATTTTTCTTCACCTGAGACCGCGGTATCCACCTGCAGATCTTTGTTAAACCGATTCCGGGTTATCCACCTTAATCTCTTTGTTCACCTGAGTCCCAGTTATCCACCACCAACTCTTTGTTCACCCGAGTCCGGGGTATCCAACTGCACCACTTTTTTCACACGAGTGTGGGGTATCCAACTGGAACTCTTTGTTCACCCTTATCCGGGGTCTCCACCTGACGCTCCTTGTTTAGCCGAATCCTGGTTATCCACCTGAAACATTTTGTTCACCTGAGACCACAGTATCCACCTGCAGCTCTTTGTTCACCCGATTCCGGGTTATCCAATTGCAGCTCTTTGTGCACCCGATTCCAGGATATCCACCTGCAGCTCTTTGTTCATCCGAGTCTGTGGTATCCACGTGGAATACGTTGTTCACCCAAGAGCGGGGTATCCACTTGCACCGCCTTGCTCAGCTGTGACCGAGGTATTCACCTGCATCACTTTGTGCACCCGAATCCCGGGTATCCACCAGCTACTCTTTGTTCACCCGAGTCCCGGGTATTCTCCTGGATCTCTTTGTTCACCCGGAGCAGCTCTTAGTTCACTCATGTCCTGGTTAGCCACCTACATCGCTTTGTTCATCCGAGTCCCAGTTACCTACCTGCAGCAATTTGTTCACCCGAATCTGGGCTATCCACCTTCATCCTTTTGTTAACCTGAGTCCGGGGCAACTATCTGCATCTCTTTGTTCACCCGAGACCGGTGTATCCACCTGCAGCACTCTGTTACCCCGAGACCGGTGTATCCAGCTGCAACTCTTTGTTAACTCGAGTCCGGTGTATTCACCTGCAACACTTTGTTCATCCGTGACCGGGTTATCCAACTGCAACTCTTTGTTCACCTGAGTTCTGTGTATCCACCTGCCACTCTTTGATTAGCCGAGACCGTTGTTTCCACCTACACCACTTTGTTCATCCGAGTCCGTGGTATCCACGTGGAATACGTTGTTCACCCAAGAGCGGGGTATCCACCTGCACCAGCTTGCTCACCTGTGACCGAGGTATTGATCTGCATCACTTTGTTCACCCGAGTCCCGGGTATCCTGGATCTCTTTGTTCACCCGGAACTGGGGTATCCTTCTGCAGCTCTTTGTTCAGCGCAGTCCTGGTTATCGACCTGCAACGTTTTGTTCACCTGAACCGCAGTATCCACCTGCAGCTTAGTTCACCCGATTCCGGTTTATCCACCTGCAGCTCTTAGTTCACTCATGTCCTGGTTAGCCACCTACATCTCTTTGTTCATCCGAGTCCCAGTTACCTACCTGCAGCAATTTGTTCACCCGAATCTGGTCTATCCACCTTCATCCTTTTGTTAACCTGAGTCCGGGGCAACTATCTGCATCTCTTTGTTCACCCGAGACCGGTGTATCCACCTGCAGCACTCTGTTACCCCAAGACCGGTGTATCCAGCTGCAACTCTTTGTTAACTCGAGCCCGGTGTATTCACCTGCAACACTTTGTTCAGCCGTGACCGGGTTATCCAACTGCATCTCATTGTTAACCTGAATCCTGTGTATCCACCTGCCACTCTTTGATCTCCCGATCCGGCTTATCCACCTGAAGCTCTTTGTAAACCCGATTCTGGTATATCCAGCTGCAGCTCTTTGTTTACCCGAAACTCTTGTATCCACCTGCAACTCTTTGTTCACCCGATTAGGTGTTATCCACCTACAACATTTTGTTCACCTGTTACCGCGGTATCTACCTTCAGCTCTTTGTTCCCTCGATTCCGGGTTATCCACCTGCAGCTCATTGTTCACCATAGTCGGCGTTATCCACCTTCATCTCTTTGTTCACCTGAATCCCAGTTATCTACCTCCAGCTATCTGTTCACCCGAGTCCGGTCTATCCACCTTCATCCTTTTGTTCACCCGAGTCTGGGCTAACCCCCTGCATCTCTTTGTCCACCCGAGACCGGTGTATCCACTTGTTGCTCTTTTTTCTTCCGAGTCCTGGGTATCCACCTGCAACACGTTATTCCCCCAAGACCGGGGTATCCTTCTGCAACACTTTGTTCATCCGTGAACAGGGTCTTTACTTGCAACTCTTTGTTCACCCGAATCCGGGGTATCCAATTGCAGCTCTATTTTCACATGAGACCGGGGTATCCAACTGAAACACTTTGTTCACTTTTATCCGGGTTATCCACCAGCTACTCTTTTTTCACCAGATCCCGGATATCCTCCGAGATCTTTTTGTTCACCCGGAACCGGGGTGTCTATCTGCAGCTCTTTGTTCAGCACAATCCTGGTTAACCATCTGCAACGTTTTGTTCACCTGGCACCGCAGTATCCACCTGCACCTCTTTGTTCACCCGAGTCATGTTTATCCACCTGCAACTTTTTGTTCACCTGAGACCGGGTTATCCAACTGCATATCTTTATTCACCCGAATCCTTGGTATCCACCTGCAACTTTTTCTTCACCTGAGACCGCGGGATCCACCTGCAGATCTTTGTTAAACCGATTCCGGGTTATCCACCTTAATCTCTTTGTTCACCTGAGTCCCAGTTATCCACCACCAACTCTTTGTTCACCCGAGTCCGGTCTATGCACCTTCATCTTTTTATTCACCCAAATCTGGGGTAGCGCCTCTATCTCTTTGTGCACCCGAGACCGGGGTATCCAACTGCAGCTCTTTATTCACACCAGTCCGGGGTATCCAAAAGAAAATCTTTGTTCACCTGAGATGGCTATATCGACCTGCAGCTCTTTGTTCATCGGAGTCCGGGGTATCCACCTGCAACACGTTGTTCACCGAAGACTGGGATATCCTACTGCAACACTTTGTTCGCCTGTGAACGGGGTATTCACTAGCAACTCTTTGTTCACCCGAATCCGGGGTATCCAACTGCACCACTTTTTTCACACGAGTGTGGGGTATCCAACTGGAACTCTTTGTTCACCCTTATCCGGGGTCTCCACCTGACGCTCCTTGTTTAGCCGAATCCTGGTTATCCACCTGAAACATTTTGTTCACCTGAGACCACAGTATCCACCTGCAGCTCTTTGTTCACCCGATTCCGGGTTATCCAATTGCAGCTCTTTGTACACCCGATTCCAGGATATCCACCTGCAGCTCTTTGTTCATCCGAGTCTGTGGTATCCACGTGGAATACGTTGTTCACCCAAGAGCGGGGTATCCACTTGCACCGCCTTGCTCAGCTGTGACCGAGGTATTCACCTGCATCACTTTGTGCACCCGAATCCCGGGTATCCACCAGCTACTCTTTGATCACCCGAGTCCCGGGTATTCTCCCGGATCTCTTTGTTCACCCGGAGCAGCTCTTAGTTCACTCATGTCCTGGTTAGCCACCTACATCTCTTTGTTCATCCGAGTCCCAGTTACCTACCTGCAGCAATTTGTTCACCCGAATCTGGTCTATCCACCTTCATCCTTTTGTTAACCTGAGTCCGGGGCAACTATCTGCATCTCTTTGTTCACCCGAGACCGGTGTATCCACCTGCAGCACTCTGTTACCCCGAGACCGGTGTATCCAGCTGCAACTCTTTGTTAACTCGAGCCCGGTGTATTCACCTGCAACACTTTGTTCAGCCGTGACCGGGTTATCCAACTGCATCTCATTGTTAACCTGAATCCTGTGTATCCACCTGCCACTCTTTGATCTCCCGATCCGGCTTATCCACCTGAAGCTCTTTGTAAACCCGATTCTGGTATATCCAGCTGCAGCTCTTTGTTTACCCGAAACTCTTGTATCCACCTGCAACTCTTTGTTCACCCGATTAGGTGTTATCCACCTACAACATTTTGTTCACCTGTTACCGCGGTATCTACCTTCAGCTCTTTGTTCCCTCGATTCCGGGTTATCCACCTGCAGCTCATTGTTCACCATAGTCGGCGTTATCCACCTTCATCTCTTTGTTCACCTGAATCCCAGTTATCTACCTCCAGCTATCTGTTCACCCGAGTCCGGTCTATCCACCTTCATCCTTTTGTTCACCCGAGTCTGGGCTAACCCCCTGCATCTCTTTGTCCACCCGAGACCGGTGTATCCACTTGTAGCTCTTTGTTCATCCGAGTCCTGGGTATCCACCTGCAACACGTTATTCCCCCAAGACCGGGGTATCCTTCTGCAACACTTTGTTCATCCGTGAACAGGGTCTTTACTTGCAACTCTTTGTTCACCCGAATCCGGGGTATCCAATTGCAGCTCTATTTTCACATGAGACCGGGGTATCCAACTGAAACACTTTGTTCACTTTTATCCGGGTTATCCACCAGCTACTCTTTTTTCACCAGATCCCGGATATCCTCCGGGATCTTTTTGTTCACCCGGAACCGGGGTGTCTATCTGTAGCTCTTTGTTCAGCACAATCCTGGTTAACCATCTGCAACGTTTTGTTCACCTGGCACCGCAGTATCCACCTGCACCTCTTTGTTCACCCGAGTCATGTTTATCCACCTGCAACTTTTTGTTCACCTGAGACCGGGTTATCCAACTGCATATCTTTATTCACCCGAAACCTTGGAATCCACCTGCACCGCCTTGCTCACCTGTGACCGAGGTATTCACCTGCATCACTTTGTGCACCTGAATCCCGGGTATCCACCAGCTACTCTTTGTTCACCCGAGTCCCGTGTATTCTCCTGGATTTCTTTGTTCTCCCGGAACCGGGGTATCCACCTGTATCTCCTTGTTGAGCCGTGTCCTGGTTACCCACCTGCATCTTTTTGTTCACCTGAGACCGTAGTATCCACGTGCAGATCTTTGTTCACCTGATTCTGGGTTATCCTCCTTCATCTTTTTGTTCACGCGAGTCTAGGGTAACCCCCATGCATCTCTTTGTTCACCCGAGACCGGGGTATCCAACTGCAGCTCTTTGTTCACACGAGTCCGGGCTATCCAACTGAAACTCTTTGTTCACCCGAAACGGGTGTATCCTCCTGAAGCTCTTTGTTCATCCGAGTGCGTGGTATACAAGTGCAACACGTCATTCCCCCAAGACCGGGTTATCCTGCTGCAACACTTTGTTCACCTGTGAACGGAGTATTCACCTGCAACTCTTTGTTCAGCTGTATCTGTGTTATACAACTGCTGCTCTTTTTTCTCATGAGTCCGGGGTATCCAACTGAAACTCATTGTTCACCCTTATCCGGGTTATCCACCAGCTACTCTTTTTTCACCTGAATCCTGGGTATCCAATAGAATTCTACAAAACATTTAAAGACTTAT